>NC_045445.1:46307832-46338918 GCF_002776525.5 Piliocolobus tephrosceles | reverse complement strand
ATAGATATAGATATAGATATAGATATAGATATAGATATAGATATAGACATAGATATAGGTATATCGCCACACATATATACACACATAGACTACAGTCAAGCTAACATATCCATCTCTTCACATAGTTAACTTTGTGTGTGTGTGCGTGTGTGTGCAGTGAGATCTACGCTGTTAGCAAATTTCAAGTAAACAATAAGGTATTGTTAACTATATTCCCCATGCTGTACATGATATCTCTAGAACTTATTCATCCTATATAACTGAAGCTTTGAACCCTTTGACCAACATCTCCCCATGTGTTCCCCACCCTACCCCTGGTAACCACCATCTACTCTCTGCTTTGATGAATTCAGTTTTTTTAGATTCCACATATAAGTGAGATCATGTAGCATTTTTCTTTCTGTGTTTGGTTTATTTCACTTAGCAAAATATCCTCCATGATCATTTATGTTATTACAAATGGCAGGATTTCCTTCTAAGGCTAAATAATATTTTATTATATATATACACACATACACATATATACACATAATATACACACATATATAAACATAATATGCATATATACACATATACATATATACTCATATACACATATGCACACACATACGTGTGTGTGTGTATATATACACACCACCATTTCTATATTTAGAAATTGAATTTTTTAGAAAAAAATTAGAAATTAGTTTGGAAATTGAATGGATAAAAATTCATTTTTATCCATCAATGGACACTTAGGTTGTTTCTACAAGCTGTCTTAGCACAGTGCTTGGGCATGGTAGATACCTAATAAATATCTGATTAACCAAGGGGAAATAAAATGTAAAGATGGGGAACTGAGGGAAACTGAAAAGCTGTCCTTGGGGGCCAGACACAGTGGCTCACTCCTGTAATTCTAGCACTTTGGGAGGCCGAGGCAGTGAGATCAAGACAAGCCTGGCCAACAGGGTGAAACCCTGTCTCTACTACAAATATAAAAATTAGTCTGGCATGGTGGCACGGGCCTTTTTTTTTTTTTTTTTTAATTTAGAGGGAGTCTCACTCTGTCGCCAAGGTTGGAATGCAGTGGCGTGATCTCGGCTCACTGCAACTTCTGCCTCCCAGGTTCAGGTGATTCTCCTGCCTCAGCCTCCCGAGTAGCTGGAATTACAGGCATGTGCCACCATGCCCAGCTAGTTTTTGTATTTTTAGTAGAGACAGGGTTTCACCATGTTGGCCAGGCTGGTCTTGAACTCCTGACTTCAAGTGATCTGCCTCGGCCTCCCAAAGTGCTGAGATTACAGACGTGAACCACTGCACCTGGCCAAGAATTGTATATATTTAAGGTGTACTCCATGATGTTTTGATATACATTGTGAAATGATTACCACAATCAAGCTAATTAATATATACATCAACCTGTCTTTGTAGAACTGTTTCACGGAGGCCATATATTATTACATCCTAATATCTACAGTGTTTTCTTCTGGAGCTCACAGTCTGGTGTGTGTGTGTGTGTGTGTGTGTGTGTGTGTGTGTGTGTGTCCAGGGTGGGAGCACAGGCAAGTAAAGAGACAATGACAGTATATATGAAAAGAATTGTCATGGAATGAAGCACAGAATGGTGATGGAAGGAAAAAAGAGTGGGCATACCAAACACAGATTGGAAGGGTAAAGGAAGGCTTCCTAGAGGAGATGATGGCTTGAAGGATGAATTGAGAAGGACAGAGTGCTTATCCAAGCCCATTTTTAGTGCCTAGTAGGCATTCATCTAATGAGATGGTGGATTTGTAACACTTAGTACCTACCACATAGTCACAGCTCAATATGTGGTAGACGTCATTATTGTTACCTGACCTTTTCAAACAAACATGAATGGCAAGTTACATTTACTATGAGGAATACATAAGATAATGCATGGCATGTAAAGTACTTAGTATAGTGTCTGGCATATAATTGCCCAGCAAAATGGTGGCAGTTGATAGTGTTATTGTTGCTGCTATCGTTATTTTTAGGTTTGACTGGACTAAGATAGATGGAATCTTCCATCTCTGATCTTTTGGGTCATTCAGCTCTGCAATTTATACATGTTACATTATTTCATATTACACGAAAGTACATGTTACATGTTTATATATGTAATATGAAATTACATGTTACACATAACATTTTTTCAGATATAATGTCTGCAAGCATGCTTATGTTCAGAACTTTTCCCGATAACAATCTCTGGCCCCAACCACCGCTACCACCATCACCAGCCACGTGGTGTTCTCAAGTTGTGGTCTCCACAAAGCATATAGAAAATAGAGGAGCTGGGCGGATGTGGTGGCTCATGCCTGTAATTCCAACACTTCGGAAAGCTGAGGCCGGTGGATCACTTAAGCTCAGGAGTTCAAGACCAGCCTGGGCAACATGGCAAAACCCCCTCTCTACAAAAAAAAAAAAAAAATTAGCCAGGTGTGGTGGCATGCACCTGTGGTTTCAGCTACTCAGGAGGCTGAGGTGGGAAGATTGTTTGAGCCTGGGAGGTTGAGGCTGCAGTGAGCTGTGACTGTGCCACTGCACTCCAGCCTGGGCCACAGAGTGAGACCTTGTCTCAAAAACAAACAAACAAACAAAAACAAAACAAAACAGAAAAAGGAAATAAAGAAAAGAAATAAAATAAAATAGAGGAACTGATGGTAGAAGAAGTGGAACAGAGCTGCTATTGCCTCTGAAAATATTTTCTATATAGTAAAGGGATGACATTGGTTTTCTGATCAGCCTCTGTATTTCCAATCTAAGGACAGTTGGTAGAAGTGAATCAAAAGCTTTCCCCAACTTTGTTTTGCACTTTTGCTGTTCTGGATAGGAGGGTAGAGTGTACGTAGGTTGTAAATATGTTCCTCAGTCCAACCCCATCTCCCCACAACAGCTAGCAGAAATTCCTTCTCCATTAGCAATCAACAGTCCCTTTTCCCCTAGTTTCTGTAGCTAGTGCAAGTTTTAGTTTTTTGTTGCAGAGCTTCATGGATATTTTAATGGGCATTCCTGGATGGTGGGTATCAGACTGTGTTGTCTTGCTGCCATGTTAACCCAGAGTTCCCCCAGATGCAATTGGTTTTCTTGCTAATGACTTCAGGGAGAAGACACAAAAGTACTTTGCTTTTTCATGGTCCTATGTTACTGTCTTTCCAGCCCTCTCCATCCTGGGGGCCCTGTTTTCACCAGTCATCTCATTGTACCCAATACAGGAGTCCTCATCCTTTTTGTAAGGAAAAACTGTGTTGTATATTCCTGATGCCTTGGTCTCCCTGGGAAGAGGGAAATTAAGGGTAGAAGGAAGTTGACTGAATCTGGGGGCTGGCTGTCAGGGTGTGGGGGTGAAGAGGATTGGGGAGATACTGCTTACTGTCTTCCTCTCTGAGCTGAGAATCCAGGCAAACTGCAGAGAGCAGGGTGGGAGAAGGGCGATCATGTTGGAGAGTTAGCTTGCAAGGCCTTGATATTGTTTGCAGATCCCAAGCTACCGATTAGGGGCCCCTGACCTAATACAGTAAAAAAAATGGTTTGTGTTGTCATTGTGGCTATTTTTTAATATCCTTCCAGAGGTATATCTCCCTTCCTGTATTAGCTTTCTAAATCTTGATACTGTGCACTCAGATTGATCCATTTGCCCTACTTTCCACTCCTGGTAGCATTCTCATTTGTCTTTCAGCCACCTCTGGAATTCTGGACTTGGTTTACCTAGCCTTTGTGACCACTCCATGTATTGACATACAGGGAGCCTCCAACTTACAGACAGGCTGAGCTCTCAAAGTTCACTCTCAAGTCAATTGTTTGGAAGGTGATGTGCATTTTTCCATAGGAGAAAAAAATTGTTATAAATTGAACTACATTTCCAGGCCAGCCCACAAAAGATTTTTTTAGCTTTAATGTACTAAAAATGTGGGCCATTTGCAATGAAAAAGTAAGAAATCTTGGTAATTCAGCAAAAACAAGAAGACAATCCAAGGGAATAAGAAATACTTTTGCTTGGCTACTGGCACCGGAGTCAAGAAAGCTGAATTGGATGAGGTACACAGGGCTTTCTGGAGGCTCTCCAGAAAGACTCATGGGGACTTTGAAAGTCTGTGGAATCATAACATAGTTCTAAGTTTACTTCAAAACTTATGGCTTTCAATAATAATGACTACCATATACTGAGCACTTACTGTGTGTCAGGCCCTGTGCTAGGCAGTTTACATACCTTCCCCTCATTTCATTTCATTCTCACAATGACACTATGAGGCAAATACTATAAAGACCCTTATTTTACAGACTGAGGCTCAGAAAGGTCAATTAACTTGACAAAAGTTACACAGACAGCACAATTAGAGGCCAAGTCAATGGTTTCCTACTGCCCAAATCTGTGCTTTACAATATATATCTGATGACTCGTTTCTTTTCTTTTCTTTATCTGGGTATATTGGGAATACCACTTTTGGGGCTATCAGCCATGATTATAGTTATTTGCCAGATCACAAGAACAAAGATTGGGAAACTAGGAGAGGTGGTACAAGGGAGAGAAGGAAGGAGGAAGGAACAGAGAATTTTGTTAGGCAAAAGTTCAACTAAGGAGCCACATATGTCAATGTTTCTCAAACTGTACGGTGCACTCAAAGCACCCAAAACTCATTAAAATGTAGATCATTATTTGGCAGGTCTAGGGAGGGGCCTGAGATCCTGCATTTCTAAAAAGCTCCCGGGTGTGCTGCTCCTGCTGGTCCATGGACAACACTTTGAACAGTAAGACCATATAGTGCAAATGATGAACAAAAACATTCAAGCATCCATTAACACCTGCTTCCTAATTTAATCCAGATCAGCTTCTACACTAAACAGTCACTTATTATCCTCTTTTCTCCTGTAGGCTGTCTCAGGGCATTGTCTCCACTTTAGTTCTGCCAGTCTGTTTCAGCTTATGTTTATTTATTTATTTATTTGTACAAATTTAAGGGGTTCAAGTGCAGTTTTGGTACATGGATATATTGCAGAGTGGTGAAGTCTGGGCTTTTAATGTAACCGTCACCCAAACAGTATAGATTGTACCCATTAAGTAATTTCTCATCTCTCACACCCATGACATGTTTATGTTTAACTACTCAATACAGGTGTTAAATACATATGAACATCTTCTGTCACTCTGAGCACTAAGCAGTCTCAATCAAACATGAGTTTCTCTTGGCACAAAGTAGGTATTTGGCCACAGGGTTCCACTCCTCAACAATGGCTCTCAGCTCTCTCTCCCATTAGGAACAGTCTTATAAAGGTAAGGCATGTAGTAACACTACTGTCCCAGCGCTTTCTAATTTCCTTTCTCAGAGCTATTGCCTTCATCTGGAGCAGGAAGCAGCCTGGCTTTTTAAAGAGTCCAGATCCTTGTTTCTTTCACATAGTTGAAACAATCCCAGCATTAGTTTAAGGCAATCATTGAAAAGATTCTTTGCAGAGTCCTGCCAACTCCAAAAGCCCAGTGAAATTTGTTTCCTGGAAGATTATTTACTTTATTTTGCCACCTCCTCTCCTCCATCCTCTTAGGATTTTGACTGATCATTTTGAGCCATTCTTCATGTTTTTCTTCTATTTTTAGACTCTCTGACTAATTTTCCCCAATAGCAAGAGTCAAGGAAAGCTTTCCACTCCAACCAAGCTCTACTTTTTAGGTAGGAAATATTCTCTCACAGTGTTTACAGATCAACTTGATGATCTGTGGTCCCTGGCAACTGGATTGTTTTTCTATCTTCTCTTTAACCTTTGGGGAGGTTAACCTTGGGGGTGACCCTTCTAACACCTTCAGCAGGTAGGTGTTCATGCAGCCTCCACATGAATAGATTAGGTAAGTTCACATTCTATCACTGGATGAATTTAAAACTCTGCGAAAAAAAGAATTGTA
The DNA here is from genome assembly GCF_002776525.5 of Piliocolobus tephrosceles. Lineage (NCBI taxonomy): Eukaryota > Metazoa > Chordata > Mammalia > Primates > Cercopithecidae > Piliocolobus > Piliocolobus tephrosceles. Next base: position 46,333,022 of record NC_045445.1, on the reverse strand, counting down.
ATCTGTTTTTAACTTCTATCCATTAATCTTACTTTTATCATATGAAGCAGAAATAGCACTTTCAATGTTTCATGACATTTGTCACATCCTCATTTAACCATCTCTTTGCTAGACTAAACATCCCCAATTTCTAATCAGTCCTCAGTTACTTCTTGACCCTTCATTCATTCAATAAACATTAGATGCACTATGATTTATAAATGTTCACTTTAAAATACGGTACCTCGAAATGGAACATACTGCTCGCTGTGTAGTTTGACCAGCATGGAGTACATTGGGACTGCCACTTCTTGTGATGGTCTGATGCAATTTTATGATCATGCTAGCTTAAGAAAGAGTAATTTACTTTTTCACATCTATTGAGTACCTACTTTGGGTCAGTTACCTAACATCTACTAGAAACCTCCGTTTTCAGTGGTAGAGGTTCTCTGTTCTTTCTTACCCCATGGGGCCTGGAGATGGTACAGTCACCCTCTTCCAATCCTTCCTACTGTCATCTGCTGTACTTTAGTACTCTCACTTATTGAGGACTTCACCTCCTCACTGATAGCCTTCCTTTCCACCCCAACTCTAGCCACCATCCTGAGTGATCTTAATGTCCTCATAGATGACCCATTTATAAGCTTCATCCTTTCAATCATTTTACCTCCACTCTGCTTCACCAACCATTTTCGATGATCCACTTTATTCTCAGCAGATGATCTCACCTCTCATTCCATTATGAAAATCTAGGTCATTGGATGCTAACACCCATTTTCCTGCCCTCACCCCACCCTGCCACATAGTTGTGTCCTTACATGTCCTAACCTCTCTCTTTTTTTTTTTTGGTCTTGCAGAAATAGACATAGCTTCTCCAGTTCACAGCTAATTTCTCTACATGTGCTTTGGAGCCCATTCTTTCTCACCTCCTTGAGGACTTACTTCATCAGTTATCCCTCCTCTCATCTGTATCTTCAACAACTCCTTCTCTGCTTACTGACTGCTTCCCATCAACCTTCAGACATGATCAACTTTCACTCCTAAAAAAGGAAACAAACAAATTTTCCTTCACCTCTATCCCCAACTGGCATTTGTCCTATTTCTCTTCTTTTATTGTTATGGAATCTTTTCTAAAGTATAGACACTCTCCATTGCCTCACCTCCTGTTAAAAACTCAGCCCCCACTATGGCTTTTCTGTTCCCAGAACACCACTGTTATTTCTCTTGTTAAGTAAACCAATGGCATCCTAATTGCCAAATCTAATGAACAATGTTAAGTATTTATTTTACTGGACCTCTCTCTCTGATGTATTTAACATAATTGATTGCTCTCACCCTACTTCTGTCCTCATGAATCTCTTGAAAGTGTCTACTCCTTGGCTTTGGTGATGTTGCACATCTTCTGGCTGTCCTCAGTCCTCTCTGATTACTCCTTATGCTCTTTTGTGGACTCTTCGTCTGCCACCCCTTAAATGCTAGTCTTTCCCAGGTTTTTTCATTCCTCACCTTTCCCCTAGATCATCTCATCAATACCCATGGTTTTATCTACCATACTATTGAGCCCCAAATATGTGTCTGTAGTCCCAGACCTCTCTTGAGAGCTCCAAACCTGTATACTAGTTGATACTTGACAGGTATAATATGGCACATCCTACAGGTACCTCAAGACCAAACTCAGTATGTTCCAAATGCCTCTTTTTTATTCTAATCTGCCCTTCCTCCTCTATCTGCCCACTGACACCATGGTGACTCAGACCTCTATCTACACAGTTGACCTCTATCTACACAGTGCTGAAAGCTTGGTAGTCATCCTAAATTTCTCATTCAACCAGTCACCAAGACCTGTTCAGTCTATCTTCTAAGTATCTATCTGATATGTCTTTCCTTTATGTTACTACAGCATATTATTAGTCCAGGCTTTCCATCATCTTTTCATTTTTTAGCTATTCAAATAGCTCCTTAACTGGTCTTCCTGCCTCTTGGCCTACTCCCCCTTAGCCTATCCTTCACATTGTGATAGAATGCATTTTCTCTAATGCAAATCAGATCACATCACTCCTCTGCTTGAAGCCCTATCATGGTTCTCACTGCTTACTGGTACAGTCCATGCTGCTCCACAAGGCTTACAAGGCCCCTCACAATCTGGCCTTGTCTACCCTTCCAATCTTATCTCCTATCATCTTTTCCTTATTTTCTTTGCCCAAATAATGTCAGACTGAATACCCCCCACCATGCCTTCATGCCTTCATACACACTGTTCTCTCTGCCTAGAATGACCCCTTGGTCTTCCAGTCAAATCTTCATTCAGCTTTCAAAATTGGACTCAGTATGTCTGGGTAGATACACAAGAAACTAGTGACAATGATTGGGTGGCCGGGGCACAGGAGTGGGAAGAAGACTTACTTTTTCCACCTATTTGTACATTCTGTATTTTGTAACACAAATCTGAATTCACTATTCAAAAAAGTAAATACTATGTTAATTTTTTGTTAAAAAAGCTCAGGAATCAGGTCCTTTAGAAAGTTGATTCCCCCTCCTCATTCTTCTCTGTAGTTTTGTACTCCCTTCTTTGTGCTACCTCTGGGCCTACTGTGTGCTCCTGTGATTAGAATAATTACATTGCATTGCAATTTATATGTGAAGTTGTCCGTCTCCCCAGATTGTGAGCTACCTAAGGGAAGGGGCTGCATCTTAGTTTTTATTGTTTCCCCAGAATTTAACATAGTGCTCTATAAATGTTTATTGAATGAATGGAGAAACAAGTGAAGAGAGGAATAAAGTAGGGGATGCCTCAAATTATAAAACAAAGCTCCAAAGTCAGTTATCTTTCCCAATATCCATCAATCTGTCCTTTTGCCATATGTTGAGGTTAAAAGTAATATTTTACATTTATACTTTTTTTTTATTTTCTGAGACAGAGTCTCACTCTGTCACCCAGGTTGGAGTGCACTGGCACAATTATGGCTCACTTCAGCCTCGATCTCCTGGGCTCTAGATCCTCCCACCTCAGCCTTCCAAGTAGCTGAGTGATTGGGTGATATTGCTAGTAAGTGGTGAAGTTGAGATTTGAACCAAGGTCTTTTGACTTCAAAACTCATGCTTGATTCATAACACTGCATTGATTCAAAGGGGCATTTCCACTGCTTGACTACTGGGTGCCTAGCTCAAGGCAGCCCATTGTCTTCGGACTGCTCTGACCATTTTAAAAGCTCTTGTTTGTAGTGAGCCAGGTTATAAATGAGCCAAACAAGACATGGCCAATAATAGGGTCTTTTGGCTCTCTACTAGAACTTTCCTTCCAGTCTGACACCAAACCATTTGTTCGCTTCTTTGGCTATAGTTATTCAACTAGTTATAGGCTCATCTCAACAAATTCCTGAAGCATTCAGCTTATATTTTGCCATCTCATCTACAAGGGAATTATGGGTATGGGAAACTTTGTCCAATGCCTGGATGAAATGAAATCCACTATAGCTATCACATTCTCTGATAGCTTATCTAGTAACCAGATAAAAAAAAAAAAAAAGGAAATGAAGTCTAGGAGGGATATTTGTTTTTTAATGGGGCAATTTGTCAATGACTTAAAGAAATGAGTTTCCAGTGGTATACTTTCAGACATCCTTGACAGGCTGTCAGGAAGATGATTTTTGGCCAGTGGGCTTCCTACTTTTCTTCAAATGACATCTAAATAGGGACTCCCATTTTCATGGCTTTGAATTGCACAGCACTGTTGTTTACATCTAGTTTTATTTAATCTTCCTTTTCAGTTTTCTGGGCTTTTATTTTTTCTTTGTGTTCTGCCCTTGCACATGTTCCCTCTGCCTGGTTCATTCCCTAAACTCCTACAACCCTGGCCCCACAACACACACATACACATACCTTCCTTGTCCTTTGAGAATCAGTGCATGCAGTCCCTTCTCTAGAAGCCTTCTCTGTTGTCCCCAGACTGAGGTAATTGCTTCTCCTGGGTGTTGTAGTGGCAAGTGAGCACAGTGCCTGTCACAAAGTAGATCCCCAGTAAATGTTAACTCCCTTCTCCCCTTCCTCCATGAGTATCTCTAAAATAGTATTCATTACACCATATGGTATTTTCTTGTTTACTTGTCTGCCTTCATCACTCAATTATGAGCTCATTCATTCATCTACTCGTTAACAAATATTTATTATGTGTCTATGGTGTACAAGGCATTGTTCATGTAGGTGCTGGGGACACAGTGATTTCTGAAAATTGTATTTTCACTGTGTCTTTTCACTGTTGTACTTATAGCACCTGTCACAGTGTCTGGCAAGTAGAGTGCTTAGTAAATGTTTGTTAAAGGAATGCACTTCCTTAGCAGAGTTTCTCAAAGTGTGATCCTTGGACTATTTGCATCTGGATCACTGAGGGGTGTAGGTTAAAATGTTAATTCTTTGGTCCCTCTCCAAGTCTACTGAATCAGAATATCTTAAGAGTGGGCTGTAAGAATCTGTATTTTAATCTTGTTTTGTGGTATTTCTTTCATGCTAAAATTTGGGAACCACTGCAAAGCAGAATAGAAATAGGGAGACCTAATGCCTATTATTGAAAAGCGTAGCTAAAACCAACTAAATCACGTTTAATGCCTCTGAATGCTATAGCAAATTTTAGTAAAAGAGAAAAAAGAATTTTTACCTGTTGAACAAGTGGAATTATTGCTAATAAAATCTAATCTTAATTTAGGTCAAATTTATGATACCAGAGAGTTTTCATTTTTATAGTGTTACTTGTATATTTGATGGTATATAGGGACCCTTTGTGTAACCCAACAATACAATATATTGATTCCATGTTATGGACTTGGATTGCAAATTAAGAAAAAGTATGTCCAAACTGTACTTGTGCTTTAACATTGATTATATGTGATTTATCTGATACTTAGTCCTTAATCAGAATTGTTAGTGCTCATTCTCTGTGCAAATTTGATCCATTTAACTGTTTTATGCCATATTTTCCAAGAGCATGGTGTTATTAAAAGTGCTCTTTGGTAATAGATTAGGTATATAAGATCTAAGTCAACCAAGGACAGCACAACTTCCTTTTCAGGAAGACTTGACAAGTTGGATTTTATGACCATGTTTTGGAGACTGGAGCTGTCTATTTTTAGTGTGCCTTGACATGATCCTTATGGTCAGGAGCTGAAGTGTTCTTCTATCTGAACACAAATATGTTAAATATTCACAGATTTATACTTCTGTTTTCCTCCTTCTGACGTCCCTCTTTTTTTCAACTCAACTTAGGTTTTCAGTGGTAGTGTCACTGCTGACAAGCTAGACTGAAAACGGCCATCTGCATGCTGCCCAACCAGCACCATGTCCAAAGGCCTGAGAATTCTGTGTAAAGACCCTGTTTTGGAGCTGAGCTGCTGCCGGGACCATCAGTTCAGTGGCAGTAAATTTCAGCAGGAAAAATTACTGAAGGAAAGCTCCACAATGAGTATGAGGAATCTTTCATTTTATACAACCAAAGAGAAAATACATGAGCTCTTTAGTAGATCTGATATCAAGAATATCTTTATGGGCCTGGATAAAATAAAGAAAACAGCATGTGGCTTCTGCTTTGTAGAATACCATAATAGAGCTGATGCTGAAAATGCCATGTGGTTTCTAAATGGGACCTGCCTAGATGAATGGATTATCCGCACTGATTGGGATATAGGTTTTAGAGAAGGTCAACAGTATGGTCGCGGTAAATCTGGGGGTCAGGTAAGGGATGAGTTTCGTGAAGATTTTCATTCTGGTAGAGGAGGCTTTGGAAGACAGAGTCAGATCTAAAACAATCCATAGAGAAAAAGTTTTAACTCTAACCCCTTGAAAAGTGTGTTATAGACCAACCTCAAGTCTGCAAATAGCCAATTCCAAGTTTAAATTACCTTATTGTTGATGTATTTCTTTCTCTGAAAATTTATTAAATGGCAGAAACAAAAAAAAATCCATTTACTTTTGTCTGAATTTTGAAGGTGCTTTTCAGATTACCAGTTTGACTGTTAGGTGGTCTAAAGTGAAGTGTTCTTCGGGAACAAATTAGGTATGTAAGATCAGAGTCAACCAAAGCACAACTTCCCTTTTAAGAAGATTTCCATTGGATTCTATGGCCATGTTCCTGCAGCCTGAAATTATAATTTTTTTTAGAGCTTGCATAAAACACAGTTAAATAAGTGGAAATTTTAAAAAATTATCAAGAGAAACACAAACACTGTTATTTGAAAACATAGAAAAGTCTGGAAGAATTTGTAATAAAAACAAAAATCCTCCTGCCCCACCTCTTCCTATCCTACGCCTATTCCCTGGACGATAACGGTTAATTATTTTTTATTAGTTTTTGGTTTGTTTGTTTCTTGGTAGTTTCCTCCATATCTCCAAATAACATGACTGCTTACTTTCTTTTTAAACGCTATCTACTGACTTTCTGCTTTCAGAGATGAGAATTTAGCTCACTTACACCCCCATTTGCACTTCTCTACTCTCCATCCTCTCAATATAGTTCACAACACTTTACAGACGGTTCCTGAGTTACAATGGCTTGGCTTACAATGTTTTGACTTTATAATGGTATAAAAGTGATATGCATTCAGTAGAAACCATACTTCAGGTACTCATACAACTATTTCGTTTTTCACTTTCAGTATAGTATTCAACAAATTGCTTGAGATACTTAACACTTTATTATAAAATAAGCTTTGAGTTAGATGATTTTGCCCAAGTGTAGGCTAATGTAAAGTGTTCTGAGCACATTTAAGGTAGGTTATGCTATGCTATATTTGAGAGGTTAGATGCATTAAATGCATTTTCAACTTAACAGTACATTCAATTTACAATGAGCCTATCAGGATGTAACCCCATTATAAGTCAATGAGCGTCTGTAGCTACTTTCTTTACTGTTACATAGCATAACTTAGGTTATGCTGCAGTAATAAACAATCAAAAAATTTTAGTGCTTAAAATTACTAAGCTCTGTTCCTCCCACTACATTCCCATTGCTGATCACACGGTGTGGGGGTCTGCTCCATGCCATGATTGTCTTCCTTCTGGGGCCCAGGCTAATAGTATAATCACTATCTGGAATGATGGTGACAGAGGGAAAAACAGAGTGACAAATCATGTCCTGGCTCCTCAAGTTTCCACCCAGAAATGATATCCGTCACTTTTGCTCACATTTCCGTTCTCAAAACATGTTGTCAAAACTGATTCTGAGGGAGTGGAGAAGAATCTGTAGGAAAAGACCCTGAATATTAGTGATGAGTTATACAGTTTACTACAGGTCCTCCTATAACTTTAATATATACAAATGTAACTCCATTTTTTTATTGTTCCACCATATAGTACTCCCCACTTTGTAAGATGAAGATGTTAATGTCCTTTTGCCTTTTCTTCATCTTTCCTCCTTCCCCTTTTACTTTCTGGCTTTTTTCATCTACATTTGTGTTTTTACATTGTCAAAGTTGATGATAAAGTTGTCTGTGCTCTGCCTTTCAGTTAATTCCAGAAGTTTACAATTAGTAAAGAGTATTTTATTACTGTGACTATATAAATATTGTTCCCTGGCCAGGTGCAGTGGCTCATGCTTCTAATCCTAGCATTTTGGGAGACTGAGGTAGGCAGATCACTTGAGGTCAGGAGTTCAGGACCAGCCTGGGCAACATGGCGAAGCCCTGTCTTTACCAAAAATACAAAAATTGCTGGGCATGGTGGTATGTGCCAGTGGTCCCAGCTACTCAGCAGGCTGAGGTAATAGGATAGTGATTCCTCCTGAGCCCAGGAGGCGGAGGTCACCGTGAACTGAAATTGTTCCACTGCACTCCAGCCTGGCTGGCAGAGTGAGACCCTATCTCAAAAATAAGTAAATAAGTAAGTAAATAAATAAATAAAGTTCCCTGCAAAGCTATGGAGAGTCCAACAACTGTATCTTTTCTTCTGGAATTTTTATTTACCATTCTCTATTTCTTTTATTTGCCATCATTGCACCCCTTAATTTCCTTCAAACTCTGTAAAAAACTAAGCTTTCCATGGATATTCTCCTACTTTTTTTTTTTTTCAAAGTCTCACTGTGTTGCCCAGGCTGGAGTTCAGTGGCACGATCTCAGCTCACTGCAACCTCTCCCTTCTGGGTTCAAGCAATTCTTCTGCCTCAGCTTCCCGAGTAGCTGGGACTACAGGTGCGTGCCACCACACATGGCTAATTTTTGTATTTTTTAGTAGAGACAGGGTTTCACCATATTGGCCAGGCTGGTCTCGAACCGTGATCCACCAACCTCGGCCTCCCAAAGTGCTGGGATTACAGGCGTGAGCCACAGCGCCTGACAATTCTCCTACTTTCCTCTCCATGATCTGTCTGTTCTCCTATTCTGATCTGGATTTGTTACTCTCTAGACCAGGATTTCTCAATCTCAGCCCTACTGATGTTTTGGACCAGAGAATTATTTGTTGTGGAAGGCTGTGTTGTGCATTGTAGAATTCAGTATCCTTGGCCTCATATACCCACTAAATACAGTAGCACACATTTGTGCGCACGCACACACACACACATGCACACACTCTCCAACTTGTGACAACCAAAAATGTCTCCAGACATTACCAATTGTTTCTGCCAGGCCAGTGGGGAGGCAAAATCACAACTGGCTGCAAACCACTGCCCTCGACAATAGTTCCCATCCAGAGATTTTTCTTCACTGTAGTCCTGAATTGGACTGACTATTTCATGGATCCTGTGTTTATCCCTTTTGTGGTTTACTCCTATATTAGTCCATTTTCACACTGCTGTAAAGAACTACCTGAGACTGGGTAATTTATGAAGCAAAAAGGTTTAATTGATTCACAGTTCTATAGGCTTAACAGGAGGCATGACTGAGAGTCCTCAGGAAACTTACAATCATGGCAGAAGGGGAAGGGGAAGTAAGCACATCTTACCATTGTAGGGTAGGAGAGCGAGTGAGAGAGCAATGGGGGAAGTGCCACACACTTTTAAATCATCAGATCTCATGATAACTCACTATCACAAGAACGGCAAGGGGGAAATCCACCCCCATGATCCAGTCACCTCCAACCAGTCCCCTCCTCCAATTAGACATGAGATTTGGACAGGACACAAATTCAAACTATGTCATTTCACCCCTGGCTCCTCCCAAATCTCATGTCCTTCTCACATTGCAAAATACAATCATCCTTTCTGAATAGTCCCTCAGTCTTAACTCACTTCAGTATTAACTCCAAAGTCCACATTCCAAAATCTCATCTGAGACAAGATAAGTCCCTTCTACTTATGAGTCTGTAAAATCAAAAGCAAGTTAATTACTTCCAAGATACAATGTGGGTACAGGCATCGGATAAATGCTCCCATTCAAAATGGAAGAAATTGACCAAAACAAAGGGCCTACTGGTCCCATGCAAGTCTGAAACCCAGTAGGACAGTCATTAAATCTTAAGCCTTGGATCACTTACTTGTAGTTTCTTCCCTTCCATTTCCTCTGCTGTTTCTGTAACCCCTCTTAGCTGGATACTGGACATTTTGGATTAATTCCCTAATTTTCATGGTCCTGATTAGTGTAAATCAGTTATGATAATCCTCTCCCTCTTGCTAGTGATTGGTTTAGGAACCTAGGCTTAAGCCAATCAGAAGTGGACAATTCTAAAGTTATATTAATAAGTTGAGGGATGGACAGCGACCAATGGAGACCCCAGTGAGCTCGAATGAAGGATTTTTAGTTTTAGCATGAAGGAGAGGCTGTATCTCTCCTTCCTATTGGATATGAATAAGCATGCATATAGTGATTACTGCAGACAGCTTTCTTAAAACCACAAAATAAACTAGCTTTAGGATGAATAGGACATTTTAGATGGCAGAGAGAGGGACCAAAGAACCTGTGTTGCTCATGAGATTATCTAGTTGCTGAGTCAACTAACCTTGCAGCATGCACTATGTCTGGATGTTCTGTATATGAGATGATACATTATATTTTATTGTTTAAGCCAGCTTGTGGCAGGATTTTCTGCTAACATACAGTCAAAAGCACTTGAGGAATCAACCCAAATGTCCATCAATGATAGACTGGATAAAGAAAATGTGGTACATATACATCATAGAATACTATGTAGCTATAAAAAAAGAATGAAATTATGTCCTTTGCAGGGACAGGGATGGAGCTGGAAGCGATTATCCTCAGCAAACTAACGCAGGAAGAGAAAACCAAAAACCGCAGGTTCTCACTTATAAGTGGGAGCTGAATAATAAGAAAACGTGGACTCAGGGAGGGGAACAACATACACTGGGACCTGTTGGTGGGGGATGGGAGAGGGCATCAGGATAAACAACTAATGCATGTGGGGCTTAATCTGTGCAGCAAACCACCATGGCACATATTTATTTATGTAACAAACCTGAACGTCCTGCACATGTATCCTGGAACTTAAAATTAAATTAAATTAAATTTTAAAAAAGCACTCTGATACCAAGACTTACAAACTTTCCCTTTAGCTTAATCCTTGTGTAAAGAAACTAAATTGATACCACATGAAACCAAGCATGTATCTCCAGGGTTCATGACCTTTTGTCTGGAAAGTTTGAAAAAATAAATGCCCCCCTCCTGAATCCTTTACTCTATAACTTGAATTAATTCTCTCTGATCAGTAACTTTTTTTTCTGAATCAGGGAGGAATTGGAATGTCAATTTTTATGGAGTAACTATTATGTGCTAGGCATTTTGCCAGAGGCTTTAAAACACAATATCTTATTCTTAACCACTCTGTGCCAATTATATAGGTGAGGAAACTGAGGATTGAAGAGGTAAAGTAATTTGCTCAAAGTCACTAACTAGGAAGTGGCAGAGTTGGGATTCAAACCAAAGGAGTCTGTGTCAAAGCTGGTGCCCTTAATCAGGGTACTGTATTGTCTCTTTCCCTTTCCTTCACTCATGCCATAGATGCAAGCCTCTCTTTGAGTTTCCTTTTTCTCAGGGAATTATCCCACTGACTATATTGCATCTGATCTTTGTCTCCTTCAAGCAAACTTCTTAACTGTGCTCTCCTTTCTGCCTTGACATCCAGAATCACTCAGACTCCACAATCTAATGGGAGAAGGAAGAACATCCAACATGTATTTCTGGCCAATTCAGCTTATTCTGCATATAGTAATGGAGTTTACTAATGTTTGAGTATCTTTCCTCTGTAACTTTCTCAAAATAAAAAAAAGGGGTTTGCAAAGTCACACAACTAAAATTTGTTGTTATCACAGAGTGTTTCTTGAGGGGTATATTGGAGTATCTTTTAACCACTCTTTCTAGTGGCTGTCCACTTGGATTGCTCCTGAAGAGCAATTGTTTTCCTAGGCTCAGAAAAGGCTTTTAACAATGTCTTGTGAAACATATTTTTGGTTAAGTAAAGGGACTTTCCTACTGTGTGACTAGAAGACTCCTCCAGTAGTTCTTACAATATGTTCTTCAAAATCGTGCTGAGTGCATCAATAGAATAAAGGATAAAAAACACACAGTCATCTCAAAAGACCCAGAAAAAGTATTTGAAAAAATTCAATACCTTTTCATGATAAAAACACTCAACAAACTAGGAATAGAACAGAACTTCCTCACTCTGATAAAGGGCATGTGAAAACTCCACAGCTAACATCATCAATTGCGAAAGACTGATAGCTTTCCTAGGATCAGGAACAAGACATTTCTATTCAACATTGTACTGAAGGTTCTAGTTAGGACATTTAGGCAAGAAAATGAAATGAAAGACACCTAGATTGGAAAAAATAAGCAAAATTATCTTTATTTACAGGTGGCATGGTCTTGTATATAGAAAATCCTAAGGCATCCACAAAAAGGTCTATTAGAGCTCATAGTTCAGCAATGTTGTGTCATACAAGATGAATATACAAAATCAACTGTATTTCTATACACTAGCAATAAATCCAAAATCAAATTAAGAAAGCAATTTCATTTACAATAGCGTCAAAAAGAGCAAAATACTTAAAAGCAGGTTTAACAAAAGAAGCGCCAAACGTATACTCTGAAAACTACAAAACATTGTCAAAAGTAATTAAAGAAGACCTAAATAAATGGAAAGATATTCCATATTCATGGATTGGAAGAATTAATATTGTTAAGAGGACAATAACCTGCAAATTAATCTATAGATTCAATGCAATTCTTATCAAAAGTTTCAGCTGGCTTTTTTTTGTAGAAATTGATAAGCTCTTAAGTGTTTTTTCAAACTACTAGGGAAAAAAATTGACACGCGGATCCTAAAATTCATATGGAAATACAATAGTCAGCTTAGCCAAAACAATCTTGAAAGAGAAGAACAAAGTTGGAGGACTCACACTTCCTGATTTCAAAACTTACTACAAAGCTACAATACATAAGACAGCATGGTACTGGCATAAGAATAGACACGTAGATCAATGGGATAGAATTGACAGTCCAGAGGTAACCCTTACATTTATAGTCAATTGATTTTTGATAACAGTGTTAAAGACCATTAAATGGGAGAAAGAAGAACCTTTTAAGCAAATGGTGCACAACTGGGTATACACATGGTGGACAATGGATACACATGTGCAAAAGAATAAATTTGGGTCTATACCTTACACCATATACTAAAATTAACCCAAAATGGATAAATGAGCTAAATGTAAGAGCTAATACAATAAAATTCTTGGAAGAAAACATAGATATAAATCTTCAAGATCTTGGGCGGGGTGCAGTGGCTCATGCCTATAATCTCAGCACTTTGGGAGGCCAAGGTGGGTGGACTGCTCGAGCTCACGAGTTCAAGACCAGCCTGGGCAACATGGTAAAACCCCATCTCTACAAAAATACAAAAATTAGCCAGGCATGATGGCACATGCCTGTAGTCCCAGCTACTCGGGAGCTGAGGTGGGAGGATGGCTTGAACTCGGGAGGCAGAGGTTGTAGTGAGCCGAGATCATGGCACTGCACTCCAGCATGGGTGACAGAACAAGACTCAATCTCAGAAAAAAAAAAAAAAATGTAGAAAGAGAACCCACAGAATGGGAGAAACAGTTTGCCAATCATATGTTTGTTAAGGGACTTGTATCTAGAATATGTAAAGAACTCTTACAACTCAACAATAAAAAGACTAATAACCCAATTTAAAAATGGGAAAAGAGTCTGAATAGACATTTCTTCAAAAAAGAGATACACATAGCCAATAAGCACGTAAAAAGATCTTCAACATCATTAACTATCAGGGAATGCAAATCAAAATCACGAGATACTAGTTCACACCCACATGATAAATGTAACTAAAAAGTCAGATAATAAGTGTTGAGAATGTAGAGAAATTGGAGCTCTCATATACTGCTGATGGGAATGTAAAGTGGTGCAGCCATTTTGAAAACAGCCTGGCAGTTTCTTGAAATGTTAAACATGGAGGACCATATGACCCAGCAGTTCTACTCCTAGTTATATACTCAGGAGAAATGAAAAAAAAAATGTCCACACAAAAATTTTTTATTTCATTTTTATTTTTATAATATCAACTTTTATTTTAGATTTTGGGGTTACATGTACAGGTTTGTTACTCGGGTATATTAAATGATGCTCGGGTTTGGGGTATAACTGGTCCTGTCACCCAGGTACTGAGCATAATTTCTAATAGTTTTTCAACCCTTCCCCCCACTGATAAGTCACCATTGTCTATTTTTGCCATCTTCATGTCCATGAATACCAAATGTTTAGCTCCCACTTATAAGTCAGAACATGTGGTGTTTGTTTTTCTGTTTTTGTATTAGTTATATTAGGGTAATGTTCTCTAGCTGCATCCATGTTGCTGCAAAGGACATAATTTCACTTTTTTAAAGGATGTGTAGTATTCCATGGCCACACAAAAACCTGTACATGAATATTCACAGCACCATTATCCATAATAGCCAAAAAGTGGAAACAGCCCAAATGCCCATCTACAGATTAATGGATAAATAAATGTGGTATATCAATACAATGGAATAGTATTCAGTCATAAAAAGGAATGAAATACTGATACATGCCACAAAACGGATAAACTTTAAAAATATTATCTTAAATGAAAGAAAGCAGTCAAAAAGGACCACAAATTGTATGATTCCACTTACGTGAAATTTCCAGAGTAGGTAAATCTGTATACAGAAAGCAGGTTAATAGTTGCCAGGAGCCAGGGGTGGGGATAGGGGAGGAAGTGACCACTAATCCACTAATGAATATAAGGCTTCCTTTTTTTTTTTTTTTTTTTTTTGAGATAGAGTCTCACTCTGTCACTCAGGCTGGAGTATGCAGTGATGCAATTTCGGCTCAATGCAATCTCTGCCTCCTGAGTTTAAGTGATTCACCTGCCTCAGCCTCCCAGGTAGCTGGGACTATAGGCACCTGCCACCACACCAGGCTAATTTTTATTTCAGTAGAGAGGGGGTTTCACCATGTTGACCAGGCTGGCCTCAAACTCTTGACCTCAAGTGATCCACCCACCTTGGCCTCCCAAAGTGGTGGGAATACAGGCGTGAGCCACCATGCCAAGGCTTCCTTTTAGAGTGGCAAAAATGGCATTTAACTCCATGAGAATCGGCTGGGCATCATGGCTCAGGTTTGTAATCCTAGCACTATGGGAAGCTGAGGCGGGCAAATAGCTTGAGCTCAGGAGTTCGAGACCAGCCTGGACAACATGGTGAGACCCCATCTCTACAAAAAAATACAAAAACTAGCTTGATGTGGTGGCACATGCCTGTAGTCTTAGCTACTCGGGAGGCTGGGGTGGGAAAATCTCTGGAGCCCAGGGGGCAGAGGTTGCAGGGAGCTGGAATGGTGCCACTGCACTCCAGCCTGACAGATAGAGTAAGATCCTGTCACAAAAATAAATAAATAAATAAATGCATTAAATTTATGAGAATGGATGAGATCACCCAATGAAAGGATGTGGATTGAAAAGAGGAGGGTATAGGGCAAATCACTGAAGAATACTAATATTTAAACATAAGATAAAGGAAGAACAGGTAGCAAAGGAGAGTGAGGAGTGGCTAAGAAGTTAGGAGAAAAACCAAAACATTGTGGTGTCAAGAAAGGCAAAAGGAAAGTGTACTTCAAAATGAAAGGAGTGGTCAACCGTGCTGAATGCTGCTGACAGTGTGAGTAAAATGAGGACAGATAAGTGCCCATTCAATTTGGCAACATGTAGGTCATTGGTGACAATAACTGTTTTGGTGAAATGGTAGGGGGTGAAGGTCTGACTGAAATGGATTGAGGATTTAATGGGACAGCAGGAAGTGGAGACAACATATGTTGACAATTTTATATATGAGAAGTTGGTAATATAGAGGAACAAATAAATGGGATAGAAGTTGAAGGTAGATTTATCTTGGTCAAGGGAGACTGTTTATTTTTTAAGATTAGCAGTACCAGAGCTTGCTTGAACTCTGATGGAAATGATCCAAAGGAGAAGGAGAGATTGCTATTGCAGAAGAGAAAGAAGATAACTGAAGGAACAGATTCCTTGAGGAGAAAAAGAGGGATGGTATTCAGAGCACAATCGAGGAACTCTTGACCTTTGTGTTTAATGGACTGTAAGGGACACTTAAGATCCATTCTCATGGATCTAACTTAAAATGAAACCAATCAGCTCAGTTGTGTGATATTCTCCTGCACTATTCAGCAGTTTGGGTGCAGGCTCCAAAATGACAAATTACAAAATTCATATAGCGTTGGAGCTTTGCCAGTGGAGTAAAATGGAGAATTGGGCAAGGGAGTTGAGTGTGTATTCACAAAGATGAAACATGGATTCAGAATGGTTAAGTACACAGACAATCTACAGAATGGGAGAAAAGATTTGCAAACTAGGCATCCAACAAAGGTCTAATAACCAGAATCTATTACATAAACCAGTTAAACAATTCAACATGCCCAGAGCAGTGGCTCTCGCCTGTAATCCCAGCACTTTGGGAGGCTGAGGCAGGCATTTGAGAGCCCAGAAGTTTGAGACCAGCCTGGGCAACATGGTGAAAACCCGTCTCTGTAAGAAATACAAAAATTAGCCGGGAATGGTGGCATGCACTTCTATTCCCAGTTACTCAGAAGGCTGAGGTGAAAGGATCACTTGAGCCTGGGAGGCTGAAGCTGCAGTGAGCCATGATTATGCTGCTGTACTCCAGCCTGAGCGACAGAGCGAGACCCTGTCTCAAAAAACAAAAAAAAAAAAAAAAAAAAAAAAAAGCAAAAACCGAGGAACTCCATTTAAAAATGAGCAAAGGACATGAACAGACACTCACTCTCATCACCAACAGTGAGAAACCTGACTCCTGTTATCCACAATACATCATATACACTTCTATGGAGTATCGTTATGTTGCCCCAGCAGGTCTTGAACTCCTGGGCTCAAGCTATCCTCCCACCTCTGCCTCCCTAAATGCTGGGATTACAGGTCTGAGTCACTGCACCTGGCTGCAGTCTCTTCTTAGGTAAATTTATCTGCTCTCATAATTCCAGTGTGCATGCTCATGACATCCACATCTATGTCTTTAGTTCTTATCTCTCTTCTGAGCAACTCATTCAAATATCCATTTGTCTTCTCAACAATTCTACTTAGTTGTTCCATAGACTGCTCAAACGCAACATGTCCAAAACTGATCTCATTATCCTTCCCCATTCCCATTTCTTTTTAGAATTCTATTTATTTTAGTTTTATTTTTTCCTATCCCCATTTCTTCTGAAAGTCTGCTCCTCTGTCTGCATTCCCTATCCCAGTTAGTGGCACCACCTCCAGTACCCAATCAGAAAACTGACTCCTCACTTCTTATTTATTTATTTATTTATTTATTTTTAGAGTCTCACTCTATTGCCCAGGCTGGAGGGCAGTGGCATGATTTCCGCTCACCACAACTTCTGCCTCCTGGGTTCAAGCGATTCTAGTGCCTCAGCCTCCCAAGTAGCTGGGATTACAGGCATGTGTCACCATGCCTGGCTAATTCTCGTATTTTTAGCAGAGACAAGCTTTTTGCCATGTTGGCCAGTCCTGTCTCAAACTCCTGGCCTCAAGTGATCCGCCCACCTCAGCCTCCCAAAGGGCTGGCATTACAGGCGTGAGCCACCGTGCCCGGCTTCCCTCACTTATGTCACAAAATTCCATTCAACTTCTACAATTTTATTTATTTATTTATTTTGGACAGTGTCTTGCTCTGTCGCCCAGGCTGGAGTGCAGTGGTGCGATCTCGGCTCACTGCAAGCTTTGCCTCCCGGGTTGACGCCATTCTCCTGCCTCAGCATCCCGAAGAGCTGGGACTACAGGCGCCCGCCGCCACGCCTGGCTAATTTCTTTCTGTATTTTTAGTGGAGGGGGGTTTCACCGTGTTAGCCAGGATGGCTACGATCTCCTGACCTCGTGATCTGCCCGCCTTGGTCTTCCAAAGTGCTGTGACTACAGGCGTGAGCAACCGCGCCCGGCCATTTCTTTCAAATATATGTTCTCCTTTTAATCTCTTGCTTAACATAGTGCAATTGTTTCTCAACAGCTTTCCTGCTTCATTCTCATTCCCTTCAAATCCACCCTTCCCGCAGCTATCTGAGTAATTTTTTTAAAATAAAAATTTCATCGTGCCATTCTCTTGTTTAAAACCATTCAAAGATTCTGGATAATGTTCATAATCCTTGGAATTTCATAATTCTATCCATAGTTACTGGATAATCTCCATACTTTTTGGAATGGCATAAAGAATGTTTGTGATCTATCCTCTGACTATTTCATCTACTTTTTCTCTTCATTCCACTCCACACTCAACCTATGTTCCTACAATATTATCAGAAGTTGTTACATTCTCTTTGGCCTTTGTGCTGTTAGGCATGCTATGCTATCTTTCCGAAATGCCCTTCTTCCCTTATATAACCGCTACTCTACTTTCAGGACTCATCTTTCCCTAACTACCCTTCTGCTACTTCCGTGGCCTGTTATGACACCATCCACAAGCTTGTATTGATACCTCAGTATTTTATCACACTTTATTGCAATTGTCTGTTTACTTATCTTTTCTCTACTAGAATGTGGGCTCCTTGAGGATAGGGATCCAATATATATTGAACAATTAAACTCCAGAATAACGAGTTTGATTTATGTAAGGCATCCAGGAGAACCAATCAAATTGCTTTGGAATCACAAGCTTATATCTTGTTTTATTACATATACATACATTAAAAATTCTTTGAAATAAAAGATTGATACATTAATTGTCATATTTTTGGTATACTATATTTTTTAATCCTCTGATTCTGTCCATCTGCACTCCATTTCCACTCCTTGAAACTTTTATTTCCTTAGAAAGAAACTTAAAGTCACTTCGAAACTATTATATTCAGTGAACAGGTAAGTATTTGTTCATAGTCACACATAACTGAGTTCTTCATCTTCTCCTGAAAATGTGTCAGAAATTAGGGACTCTGAGGGTTGAAAACGACCTTTATTGGTCTCATTTTTTAGTGTTTCCCAACCTGATAGTTCATCAGAAGGAGTCTGTAAATATATAGATTCTCAAGCCCCATTGTAGAGATACAATGCTATGCAACCTGAGACCAGTATTTCTAAATTTCCCTTGATAAGTCCAAATGAACAACTGATTTTTAGAAACCTTCAGCTGGTCTAGCCATCCTGCCAGGGCTTACATACTGTAGATAACAGTACACTTAGCCTTCTATAGCCATAGGTTCCACATCAGTGGATTCAACCAATCACAGATCAAAAATATTTGAGGGCTGGGTATGGTGGCTCATGCCGGTAATCCCAGAACTTTAGGACGCTGAGGCGGGAGAATAACTTGAGCCCAGGAGTTCAAGACCAGCCTGGGCAACATAGTGAGACCCCATCTCCATTAAAAAATATATTTGAAAAAAATTGCGTCTGTGCTGAACATGTACAGACTTCTTGTCATTATTCCCTAAACAATGCAGTGTAACAATGATTTACATAGCATTTGCATTGTATTAGTTATTATAAGTAATCTAGAGATGATTCAAAGTATACAGGAGGATGCATGTAGGTTATGTATAAATACTACACCATTTTATATCAAAGACTTGAACATCCACAGATTTTGGTACCTACAGGAGGCCCTGGAAGCAATCCTCCACGATACCCGAGGGACAACTATATAGCATATGCAATTCTTCTGAAACCTTAATGTGAAATTTCATTTAGTAAGTCTGAGTGAGGGCCTGATATTCTGCATTTCTGGGAAACTATCCTGTAATAGGATGCTGGTGGTCCTTGGGTCACATTTTGAATAGTAAGGCATTAAAAGCACACAACAGTGGAGTCAGAGAAACCTGGGTTTAAATCCTACTTCCTCCATTTGTCTCATCCTCAGTTTCCCCATTTCTTTTTTTGTTTTGTTTTATAACTTTTTAAAATTTTTTATAGAGACAGGGTCTCCGTATGTTGCCCAGGCTAGTCTCCAATTCCTGGACTCAAGCAATCCTCTCAACTCAGCCTCCCAAAATGCTGGGATTACAGGCAGCAGCCACCATGCCCAGCCGGTTTTCCCATTTCTAAAAGTGATACAATACTCCCACATTGAGCTGCCCTGGAGACTGTTTTAAAGTATATAAATGGACACACATATATTCTTTTGAAAATTATAGCAATTCAAACAAAGTGGACTCTGTCTTCATCTTAATTATGCAGACTAGTTTGTAAGAAATATCTTTATAATATTGTGTCTTTTAATACAAGAAAATGTCTCTTTTTATTGAAGTCTTTTTTATGTGCTATGATTAAATTAAATGAGATAATGCTTTAAAAGCACTTAGTATGGTTCCTAGCACGTCACAGGTGCTCAGTACATGGTAGCAGGTAACTTTTTTTTTTTTTTTTTTTTGAGACAGGTGTCACTCTACCGCCTGGGTACTAGAGTGCAGTGGCGCGATCTCAGCTCACTACAACCCCTCGGGCTCAAGGAATCCTCCCACCTCAGGCTCCAAAGTAGCTGGGACTACAGGTGCTAACCACCACCCCCGGCTAATTTTTTGTATTTTTAGTAGAAACCAGGTTTCACAATGTTGCCCAGACTGGTCTTGAACTCCTGAGCTTAAGCAGTCTGCCCACCTTGGCCTCCCACAGTGCTGGGATTACAGGCATGAGCCACCACTCCTGGCTTCAACCCTACCTATGAATCACTTTCCCTGAAAACAGAGGCATGGATGCAGCCACACTCATCAGAAGATGACCTGTAATTGCTGCTCAGGGTCCAGGCAGCCTGTGTGTAACAGGTGGCCTGTAACTTTGGAGTGTGAGTGCAAGCCCGCCTGTCCCCTAACCTATCTTCGCTGCTCTGCCCTTGCACCACATGCCTCTCGGAGGGAGCTAGGGATGAAACAGCATATGTGCATGGAAATTTGTGGGTTGAGCGTTATGTCAAAAAGCAGCCTTCAAAATATGCATGTGGCTCTCAGGTGGTCCCCTCATCCTCTACCATCTGCCCATTGTTATGGGACTCCCTGTGCTCCTCCACCTGGGGTCTGAGCCCGCAGAGCATGTGGCAATGTTCTGGCAGACACGAAAAGTCACAGTTACAATGTGGCTCATACTCCTGACACATTTGAATTTTTCTCCAAGGTTTTGGAGGAAAATATCTTTGTGATGACGAATTAAATATTTCTAAAAGTATCATGTGAGGAATGCAAACATTGAATGCCTTTTAAAGAATACATCTGCCTCAATCTGCCCATCTTGGCCTCCCAAAGTGATGAGATTACAGACGTAAGCCACAGCGCCTGGCATCCCCTGAATTATTTTAAAGCAAATACTGGACATCCATATAATTTCCTCCATGGAAACTTCAGTGTCTATCTTTAAAAGATGAATCCCCCTTTTTTCTCTCTCTCCCTCCTTCTCTCTCATTATAACCAATTTGCTATTATTTTCACCTAAAAATTAACACAAAATCCTTAATATAATCAAATATCCAATCAGCATTAAAAAATTCCCAATTGTGGCCGGGTGCGGTGACTGACGCCTGTAAGCTCAGCACTTTGGGAAGCCAAGGAGGGCGGATCACGAGGTCAGGAGATCAAGACCATCCTGACTAACACGATGAAACCCCATCTCTACTAAAAATACAAAAAATTAGCTCGGGGTGGTGGTGGGCGCCTGTAGTCCCAGCTACTCGGAAGCCTGAGGCAGGAGAATGGCTGGAACCCGGGAGGCGGAGCTTGCAGCAAGCCGCGATTGCGCCACTGCACTCCAGCCTGGGCGGCAGAGTGAGGCTATGTCTCAATAAATACATACATACATACATACATATAAAAATAAAATTCCCAATTGTCATAAACATCTTTTCAAGGTTGTCTTGAAAAATGTTTATGACAATTACGAATTTTTGAATCAGCATAAAGATGGTATCTGTATTATTACTGATCATATTATCATTGCAATCTTTGCCAAAGAAACTTCTAGCCTATACATTGACCTCTAGTGACACGGAGCTTGCTAGCTCCCATGACAGCTCATTTTAATCTTTAGATAGCATGACTATGAGGTTTTCATTCAACATAAAGAAATATTTTTGTCTTCCTATATCTCCCATCCATTGGGTGTCACACAGAACAAATCTGCTCCCTCCACTCCGTGACAGCCTATATTAGTTTCCTGTGACTGCCATAACAAAGTACTACAAACTTGATGACTTAAAACAACAGAAATTAATTATCTCATAGTTCTGGAGGCTGGGCTGGAATTCTGAAATCAAGGTATCAGCAAGACTATGTTCCCTCTGAATGCTCTAAAGGAGAATCCCTCCTTACCTCTTCCAGTTTGTAGGGGGGCTCCCATTCCTTGACCTGTGGCAGTGTAATTCCAATTTCTGCCTCCATCTTTTCATGGCTGTCTTCGCTCTTTGTCTGTGTCCCAATTTCCCTCTTCTCATGAAGACACCAGTCGTATTGTCGTAAAGGACCACCCTTTTCCAATATGACCTTATATTAGCTAATTATACCTGCAAAAACCCCACTGTCAAATAAGGTCACATTCTGAGGTTCTGGGGGTTAGGACATCCACATATTTTGCAGGGGGCACACAATTCCACCCATAACACAGCCCTTCAAATATTTGAAGAAAACCATCAAATACCTCACAGTCTTCCCTTATCCTGGCTAAACCTTCCCTGTTCCTTCGACCTTTTTTTTTTTTTTTTTTTTTTTTGTGAGACAGGGTCTCACTCTGTTGCTCAAGCTGAGTGCATTGGTGAGATCATGGTTCAGCACAGGCTTGAACTTCCAGGCTCAAGTCATTCTCCCACCTCAGCCTCCCAAGTAGCTGGGACTACAAGCATGTGCCACCATGCCCAGTTACTTTTTTATTATTTGTAGAGCAGCCTCGGTCTCACTATGTTGCCCAGGCTACTCACAAACTCCTGGGCTCAAGCAGTCCTCCTACCTTGGCCTCCAAAAGTGCTGGGATTAGAGGTCTGAGCCACTATACCCAGCCCCTTCAACCATTTCTGAGGTTTAGCTTTATTTTTTCCAAACCATTGCCATTTATCGAATAATCCAACTTACCTGTTATTCAGGTGTAGTTTGGCCATGCAGAGTAGATCCACACTGTTTCCTCCCTGGATTTGTGTACTCTATTACTGCTGCCTAAGTTTGAGTTAGTGTATTTTCTGTATCTCCTCTTCCTTCCATTCCACTCACCTCAGGCCAAGTTAGGTGTCTCTTTTCTGTTGTTTTGCTTTACCTCTATTATTGTACTTACCACACTATGTAATAATTACCTGTGTGAAAAAGAATTAAGGTTGTTATAAGTCAATGAAATGAGGCAACAGTGTATGGTGGTCATTAAATAGCTGGCTCATTAAGCACTAATTGAATTCTGTCTGTGTGCCAGGTACTGTACATAACACTGTGGGTACAACTTTGGATAAGGTATAGTTCCTGCTCTCAGGAACTACATAGTCTAATGAGGGATACAGGCATGTGAACAGGCAAGAAAAATACAGAAGAATAAGTGCTGTGATAAAGGTAAATTTAGAATGTCTCAGTTGGGCATGGCGGCTCACTCCTATAACCCCAGTACTTTGGGAGTCTGAGGTGGTAGAATTGCTTGAGCCAGGGAGTTCCAGACCAGCCGGGGCAACATAATGAGACCCTGTCTCTACAAATCATAATTTAAAAAATTAGGTGGGCATGGTGGTGCATGACTGTAGTTTCACCTACTTAGGAGGCTGAGGTGGGAGGATCTCCTGAGCTGGGGAGTTTGAGGCTGCAGTGAGCTAGATTGCACCACTGCGCTCCCGGCTTGGTGACAGAGTGAGACCCCATCCTCCCAACCCCTCAAAAAAGGATGCCTTGAAAGCATAGAAGATGGACACCTAACCCAGCCCAGGATGGGGCATGTTAAGGGAAGCGTTCCTGGTGGAGATAGTGCATGAGCTCAATCTGAGAGGATGATAAGAAGTCAGCCAGGCAAAGTGGGAGTAAGTGGTAAGGGTTGGGATGAGCCTCAGTATAGAAGCTATGGCATAAACAAAGGCAGAGAAATACCTACATGAGAATTGCAATGTTGCATGCAGTTTGGAATTGTGGAAACATTAGCTGTGAGTGAACTAGTGTAACCCGACAGATTCTTCCTGCCCACTGCACAAACAAAATCAATTCACAGAGCCCATGGCATTACAGTGAAGAAAGTTTAATTGATGAGAGGCCAGCTATGCCACCTGGAAGACAGAGTTATTATTCAAATCAACCTCACCGAAAGCTCAGAAGTTAGGAGTTCTTAAAGGCAGTTTTGGGGAGGGGGTGGGAGTGGCTAGATTATGGGTGCTTGCTCTTGGTTGGTTGGGGATGCAATCATATGGGTGGGAAATGGAGTCACTCCTCTGTGGGGCCACAGGAGCAGTTGGGGGATCCAGGTGGAGCCATCCGTGGTCAGATCTGCAAAAAACCTGAAAATATATCTTAAAAAACCAATTTTAGGTTCTACAATTGTGATATTATCTGCAGGAGTAATTAGGTAAGTTGTATATCTTGTGACATCTGAAATAATGACTTGTAATTGTTTATGTCTACACCTTAGCAGAATTCAAGCTCCTCTATCCTCCTAAACTGTTGGTCTCTCATTAACTTTACAAAGGCGGTTGGCGGAGCTCTGGGGAAGTGCTTTTATCATTTAAACTAAAAACTAAATGTTTCCCAATGTTACCTCGGCCCAAGTCCAGAAATAATTAAAGGCAGCTTGAAGGTCAAAGGCAAGATGGGGGTTGGCCAGATCAGATCTCCTCCACTACCATAATTTTCACGCTGTTATAATTTTTGCAAAGGCAGTTTTAATAGTAGCCAGCAAGTTTGAGGAGATTATATGGTCCTGATGTAGCTTGGACTCCATCTTGTAGGCAATAAGGTATTGCATGATCATGTTTTCATTTAAAAATTCTGATGACTGGAGGGCGGAGCAAGATGGCTGAATAGGAACAGCTCCAGTCTCCAACTCCCGGCACGAGCCACACAGAAGACCGGTGATTTCTGCATTTTCAACCGAGGTACTGGGGTCATCTCACTGGGGAGTGCCGGACAATCGGTGCTGGTCAGCTGCTGCAGCCTGACCAGCGAGAGCTGAAGCAGGGCGAGGCATCGCCTCACCTGGGAAGCACAAGGGGGAAGGGAATCCCTTTTCCTAGCCAGGCGAACTGAGACACACAACACCTGGAAAATCGGGTAATTCCCACCCCAATACTGCGCTTTAAGGAAATGGGCACACCAGGAGACTATACCCACACCTGGCCGGGAGGGTCCCACGGCCACGGAGCCTCCCTCATTGCTAGCACAGCAGTCTGCGATCTAACCACAAGGCAGCAGCGAGGCTGGGGGAGGGCGCCCGCCATTGCTGAGGCTTAAGTAGGTAAACAAAGCCTCTGGGAAGCTCGAACTGGGTGGAGCTCACAGCAGCTCAAGGAAACCTGCCTGTCTCTGTAGACTCCACCTCTGGGGACAGGGCACAGCTAAAAAACAACAGGGGAAGCAGCAGAGGCCTGTGCAGACGCGAACGACTCTGTCTGACAGCTCTGAACAGAGCAGTGGATCTCCCAACAGGGAGGCTGAGATCTGAGAAGGGACAGACTGCCTGCTCAAGTGGGTCCCTGACCCCTGAGTAGCCTAACTGGGAGACATCCACCACTAGGGGCAGTCTGACACCCCACACCTCACAGGGTGGAGTACACCCCTGAGAGGAAGCTTCCAAAG
>NC_045445.1:46293578-46302832 GCF_002776525.5 Piliocolobus tephrosceles | reverse complement strand
CATGCTGCTATAAAGACACATGTACACGTATGTTTATTGGGGCACTATTCACAATAGCAAAGACTTGGAATCAACCCAAATGTCCATCTGTGACAGACTGGATTAAGAAAATGTGGCACATATACACCATGGAATACTATGCAGCCATAAAAAAGGATGAGTTTGCGTCCTTTGTAGGGACATGGATGCAGCTGGAAACCATCATTCTTAGCAAACTATCACAAGAACAGAAAACCAAACACCACATGTTCTCACTCATAGGTGGGAACTGAACAATGACATCACTTGTACTGGGGAAGGGGAACAGCGCAGATCAGGCCGGGCGGGGGGGGGGGGGGGGAGGGGTTGCATTGGGAGTTATATCTGATATAAATGACGAATTGATGGGTGCTGACGAGTTGATGGGTGCAGCACACCAACATGGCACAAGTATACATATGT
Organism: Piliocolobus tephrosceles; assembly: GCF_002776525.5. Lineage (NCBI taxonomy): Eukaryota > Metazoa > Chordata > Mammalia > Primates > Cercopithecidae > Piliocolobus > Piliocolobus tephrosceles. Next base: position 46,302,391 of record NC_045445.1, on the reverse strand, counting down.
AACAAACCTGCACGTTATGCACATGTACCCTAGAACTTAAAGTATAATAATAATAATAAAAAAAAAACTAAAAAAAAAATTCTGATGACTGTGTGGAGAATTGGATAGGGTCAAAACAAGAGGCAGAGAAACTGGTTAAGAGTTGGTTACAGCTAGTAGGTGTGTGGAGTTGAGAAATATTTAAGAAGTAAAATCATTTAGTTTGGGTCAGTGTTTAGATATGGAGTGAGTAAGAGAGGTGAGGGGGCAAACATGACTTTCAGGTTCTAGTGTGGGGGCGACTGAGTGATGCTATTAATTGAGACTGGGAATATAAGAAAAGGAATAGATTTGAGGAAGAGATCATGAGTTTGGTTTTGGACATGTTAAACTTGAAGTCCCTGTGTGATTTTTTAGGCTTGGAGTAAAGTTCAGACCTGGAGTTATAGATTGAGGTGTCATCAGGATGAGGGTAAAAATGGAAACATCCACATTTTAGGGCTGAGGATGAAGGAGGATCACACGAAGGACAAGGTAAGAACAGTAAGGTGTTCAGGAAACTAGGAAAGTGTGATGTCATGGAAATCAATAAAGAAAGCATTACACATTTAACAGCAATAAATTTAACAGCATTAAATGACAAAGAAAGTTCTAGTAAGAAAAGGGTTTGGGAATGCAAATCAAAACCACAGTAAGATACCATCTCATGCTAATCAGAAAGGCGCTTATTAAAAAGCCAAGAAACAACAGATATTGGAAAGGTTGCAGGAAAAAAAAGGAATACTTTTGCCCTGCTGGTGGGAATGTAAATTAGTCCCATCACTGTGGTAGACAGTGTGGTGATTCCTCAAATATCTAGAAGCAGAAATACCATTTGACCCAGAAATCCCATTACTGGGTGTATAGTCAGAGGAATATAAATCATTCTATTATAAAGATACATGCACATATATGTTCATTGCAATGAAAAACAATAGCAAAGGCATGGAATCAACCCAAATTTCCACCAACATCACACTGGATAAAGAAAAAGTGGTACATAGACACCATGGAATACTATGCAGCCATAAAAATGAACAAGATCATATACTTTGCAGGGACATGGATGGAACTGGAAGCCATTATCCTCAGCAAACTAATACAGGAACAGAAAACCAAACACCACATGTTCTCACTTATAAGTGGGAGCTGAACAATGAGAACACATGGTGGTGGAGGGAATAACACACACTGGGGTCTGTCGGGTAGAGGGCTAGGGGAGGGAGAGCATCAGGAAGAATAGCTAATGGATGTTGGGCTTAATTCCTAGGTGATGGGTTGATCTGTGCAGCAAACCACCATGGCACATGTTTAACTATGTAACAAATCTGCACATCCTGCACATGTACCTTAGAACTTAAAATAAAAGTTGAAAAAAAAGAAAAAAAAAGGTTTCAGGGATGATCTTGTTTAATGCTTTTCTAAAATCCAAAGAAATGGGATTCTATTCCCATTTCCTTGTTTCCTCTATTAGCCTCATCAAAGAAGGAAATCAGGTTAGTGTGACTCATTCTTCGTAAATACTGTCTCCCTTTAGTTATCTGAGTGTCTTAGAATTTTTATTAAATTGGCAAATATTTATTGACCACTTATTATACGTCAAACATTCTTCTAGGCTCTGTTCTAGGGTCATCAGTAAACAAGACAAAATCTCTGCTCTTTTGGAGCTTATAATTGAGTTGTGGTATAGAACAGTGCTTATAAGCCTGGACCTAAATCCTGAAATCACCACTGGCTAACATATTTGGTTGTGAATAAAATAGTTAATCTCACAGCCTTTGTTTTTTCGCCTATAAAATGGGGAGATTAAGGATTATTGTCAGGAGGTTACTATTAAGATGAAAAGAATTAATATATATGAAGTGTTTAGAACAATGCCAGGTACATAAGAGCTTAATAAATGTTAATTATTATTCTGGTTTGTGTGTGGGGAGGAAACAAGTCAATAAACAACAAAATATCAGTTAGTGATATGTGCAGTGGAGATAATTAAAATTGGAATATTTGAAAGCAACTCAATGTGTAATTACTTTAGATTGGGTGATGTAATCTAAGAAAATGATATTTAAGCTGAATTATGAACATAAAAGATTATTCATGTGAGGGTCCTGGCAATGTACACTCCAGATGGAACAGCTATAGCCCTTGAGCCAAATCTGGTTCACAGCCTGTTTATGAAAATAAAGTTTCATTGTTTATGTATTATCTATGGCTGCTTTTGCACTCAACAGCAGAGCTAAGTAGTTGGGCCAGAGATCATATAGCCCACAAAACCTAAAATATTTACCACTGGCTTATTACAGAAAAAGTGTGCTGATCCCTGCTCTATGTAAAGTGAACAGCAAATGCAAAAGCCCTAGGCAAGGATGAGCATAGAGGGATCAAGGAAGAGAAAGAAGCCCTGGAATGGGTGAGAGGAAGAGTGGTATGAATGTTGTCTCAAATCAACGTTAAGCCCACTGCATTGGTCTTTCATTTGTAGAATCCACCTTTCCCATTTTGAAAGCTGGTCATTTGTAGTCTTTGGGGATCTGATACTGATACTTCTCCCAGTTGTATATTTCTCCAGAAGTCACTGACAGGGATTCATCAATCTTATTTACAGGTTCTCAGTGGCCTAGGGGTAATTCATTCAGGCCAGAATATTTGAACTAATTTAGAGCAATACTCATAACTATAAGCCAATATCCTCCTAAAAGGTTTTTAATTGAATGCACTATCTCTAATTGTTGCCTTACCGTAAATTTGAATTTTCTCCATCTCATCTCATGGACATCTTTGAGTTGGAATTTATTGCCACGAGTCTTAAGTTCACTTTGATTAATATCCATAATATAGACACACACACATGCACACATGCACACACAAACACACACATACATATACACACATCTCCATCTTTATATTATATATTTAGGCAGTGCTTCCAGAACTATAGTTTGAGAGACACTAGTGACCTGTGAGATATTAATAAGTGAGTAGAACATAAATGTTCCATGGTCAAATACGTTTGGGAAATGCTAAACAAACTTACAATGCGTTTTATTTCTGACAGGACTCCTTGGAGCCTTAATATGCTAATGTGTACTGTGAGTCTCCGAGAGAAAGATTCAGTCTGCAGCATTCCCTAAACATGTTAGATCAAGTAATTTTTTTCCCTCAGAACACCAGTTAATATCTTGAGGGACTCTAGTGTTTCTTGAGTAAGTTTGAGGATTGCTGGTATATAGGCAGTTGAGGCCCTGAGTAATGTGTCTGACCTCCCAGCATGAACCTGCTGTAAATGCACTAGTTCTGACAAAAGGACATCTCTGAGGGTGATATTTTTACTGCAGATTGAAGATTGGGGTAAGTCTATATCAGGGTTGTGAAAGTCATCTCTGAACCGTACTTTTCCCTCTGTTTACTGCTGTTCATCCAGCAAATATCAGCACCTACTATGAGCCAGGTACTGTTTTAGGTTTGGAGATATACCAGTGATAGAGACAGACAAGGTTGTTGCTCTCATGATATGTATATTTAGTGTGTGTGTGTGTGTGTGTGCATGGGCACACATACAATAATTTTAACTAATGAAAAGTGATCTGTAGGAAAGGAATGGAGTGCTATATTAGAGAATAATGCAGAAGGGTTACTTTATATAGGGTGGTTAGGGAAGGCTTCTCTGAGAAGGTGATGTGTATAACCTGAGAGAATGCACTAGATAGCCATGAGAAGATTAGAAGGAAGAGTACTCTAGCAGAAGGAAAAGAACATGTAAACTTCTTGGGGTAGCCAGGATCATGACATGGTTCAAGGGATGTCAGAAGGCTAGTGTGTTTGGATTGTAGTGAGCAAGGGTGAGAGTGGAATAGGATGAGTTCAGAGAGGGAGGCAAGGACCAGCTAATGCCAGGTCTTATAGACCACATTAAATAATTTGAATTTTACTCTAATTGCAGTTTACTGATTGAAACTGAAGGGTTTCAATCAGGGGATGAGGATAAAATGATCAGCTTTCCATTTGAAAAGGTTAGTTTGGCTGCATTACTGATTGGAAGTGGAAGTGGAGAGACCACAATAAGACTCGATGACGTATTGAATGTTGGACATTGGGGAGAGCAAGGTGTCAAGGACAACTTCCCAGTATCTGGCTTATGCAGTTGGATGGTGCCATTTACTGAAATGGGGAGGAATAGAAACCAAGAGTTCTGTTTTGGTTGCATTAAGTTAGTACTGTCTGTGTGATAGTCAGGTGGAGATGTAAAATAGGTAGATATGCAAGTCTGGACCCAAGGGAGAAATCTGAGCTAAAAAGGTAAAATTGGGATCCATAAGCTTATGGATTATACTTAAAATCATGGGACTAGAGGAGGTCACCTAGGAAGTGAGTGTAGATGGAGAAGAGAGTCAAGGACTAAGCCCTGAGGCACATTAACCTTCACGGGTACAATAGAAGAGCAGGAGGAGGAAGCAACAGAACCAGAGGAATAGGCAGTGAGACGAGAGGAAAACCAGCAGGATGTAGAATCATGAAAACCAGATTCTAAGTGACTGGGTGCTACTGGTTAGGAAGGCATGGCCAGCAGTAAGGTTTAGGTTGAAGACACATTAAGACTCCAGAAAAGTGTTTACCAATGTAATATAGTTATCCAACATACATGTTTATTATAACAAATGTAATTCAGGTAAGTTCAAAATAGATAAAGGCAATAGCAAAATATAGATCAAAGAAGACTAACAAATAGTAGGATGATATGGTTTGAATCTGTGGCCCCACCAAATCTTATGTCGAAATGTAATCCTCAGTGTTGCAGGTGGGGCCTGGTGGGAGGTGATTGGATAATGAGAGTGGATCCTTCATGAATAGTTTAGCACCATCTCCCCCATTGTACTGTCCTCACAATAGTGAGCTCTCCTGAAATCTGGTCCTTTAAAAATGTGTGGCACTTCCCTGTTTGCTCTCTCTTCCTTCTACTCCCACCATATGAGATGTCTGATTTCCCCAGTCATAGGTATTTCTTTATAGCAATGCAACAATGGCCTAATACAGAAAGTTGGTACCAAAGAGTGGGGCATTTCAACAAAGATACCTGAAAATATGGAAAAGACTTTGGAACTGGGTAACAGGAAGAGGTTGGAAGACTGTGGAGGGCTCAGTAGAAGACAGGAAGATGAGGGAGAATTTGGAACTTCCTAGAGACTTGTTGAATGGTTATGACCCAAATGCTGACAGTGTTATGCACAGAAGTGGCCAGGCTGGTGAGGTCTCAGATGGAGATGAGGAACTTATTGGGAACTAGAGCAAAGATCACTTTTGTTATGCCTCAGCAAAGCAATTGGCTGTATTGTGCTCCTGCCCTAGGGATCTGTGGAACTTTGAACTTGAAAGAGATGATTTAGGGTATCTGGCAGAAGAAATTTCTAAGGAGCAAAGTGTTCAAGATGTGGCCTGGCTGCCTCTAACAACCAGCAAATAAATGACCTGGAACTGGAACTTATATTTAAAAGGGAAGCAGAGCATAAAAGTTTGGAAAATTTGCAGACTGGCTATGTGGTAGAAAAGAAAAACTCCTTTCCAAGGGAGGAATTCAAGCAAGCTGCAGAAATTTGCACAACTAAAAGGAAGGCAACTGCCCATTGCCAAGATAATGGGAAAAAGGCCTTGAAGTTATTTCAGAGAACTGAACAGCAGTCACTCCCATCTCAGGCCCAGAGGCCTAGAAGGACTAAATGGTTTCCTGGGTCAGGGCCAGGGCCCCCGCTGCCCTGCACAGCCGTGGGACCCTGCTCCCTGCATCTTAGCTGCTCCATCTCCAGCTGTGGCTAGAGGGGTCCAGGTACAGCTCAGGTCACTGCTTCAGAGGGTGCAAGCTGTAAGCCCTGGTGGCTTCCACACAGTGTTAAGCTTGTGGTGCACAGAATGCAAGAGTTGAGGCTTGGGCACCTCTGCCTAGATTTCAGAGGCTGTATGGAGAAGCCTAGCTGTCCAGGCAGAAGCATGATACAGAGGCAGAGCTCTCATGGAAAACTTCTCCTAGGGCAGTGTAGAGGGGAAATGTGGGGTTGGATCTCCAACACAGAGTCTGCAATGGGGTACTCCCTAATGGAGCTGTGAGAACAGGGCCACCATCCTCCAGCTCCCAGAATCATAGATTCATTGACAACTTGCACCCTGCTCCTGGAAAAGCCGCAGGCACTCAATGCCAACCCTTGAGAGATGTCACGGGGACTGAACCCTGCAAAGCCACAGGGGTGGGGCTGCCCAAGGCCTTGAAAGCTCACCCCTTGCATCAGTGTGCACTGGATGTAAGATGTAGAGTCCAAGGAGATTATTTTGGAGCTTTAAGATTTAATGAGAACCCTGCTGGCTTTCAGACTTGCACGGAGCCTGTAGCCCCTTTCTTTTGACTAATTTTTCCCTTTTGGAATGGGAGCATTTACCCAATGCCTGTAACCCCATTGTATCTTGGAAGTAACTAACTTGTTTTTGATTTTACAGACTCAGAGGTGAAAGGGACTAGCCTTATTCCAGATGAGACTTTGGACTTTAGACTTTTGAGTAAATGCTGGAATGAGTTAAGACTTTGGGGGGCTGTTGGGAAGGCATAATTGATTATATTTTGTAATGTGAGAAGGACATGAGATTTGGGTGGGGCCGGGGCAGAATGATACAGTTTGAATCTGTGCCCCACTCGAATCTTGTATCAAATTGTAATCCCCAATGTTGACAGCGGGGCCTGGTAAAAGGTGATTGGATCACGGGAGTGCATCCTTCATGAATACTTTATCACCATCCCTTGCATCGTACTGCCCTCATGATAACGAGGTCTCATGAGACCTGGTGCTTTAAAAGTGTGTGGCACCTCCCTCTTCACTCTGTCTTCCTCCTGCTTCCAACCACGTGAGATGCCTCTCTTCCCTTTTGCTTTTTGCCATGATTGTAAGTTTTCTGAGGCCAAGCAGATGTCAGCATCATGCTTCCTGTACAGCCTGTGGAACTGTAGCCAATTAAACCTCATTTCTTTATGAATTACCCAGTCTTGGGTTATTTCTTTGTAGCAATGCCAAAATAGCCTAATACACAGGGGCATGCCATTTCTTCATACTGGGGACATATTTATTTTAAACCACTCTCTCTTAAGCAGCCTAGAGGGCTTGTTCACAACTAATTTTAGAACAATGTCCTATTGATGAGTCCATGGCAAAAGTGCTTTTCTTCTCACCATCCTGTTAAAAGCCCCTGGTTAGAAAAGCCTTTGGTCAACCTCTGGATTTCAGACAACTAGCTGCTTCTTTTGAGTGCAGTATGAAGGTCCCCTTCTGCAGAATCTCTTACACAACAAAACCATCCTTTTGTGGTTTTCCTTCTGGAACAGACTGGGCTCTGTGCCGCTCTCTGTAGAAAGTATCTGGAGCCATTCCTCCAATACCCTCCCAACATTCTTAGCAGGAAAAAGCAGCCCATGAGCTGTCCCTTTCATACTGTAGGTCTGTGGTGCAGTTAGCCTGCTTCAGATTAATTCAATTAAAACACCTCAAGCTGAATCTGTCAAATGTCTTTTTTATTTTCATGAGTCAGATTTATTTTGTTAATAGGATCAACATATGTTATATACAAAGGTAACCATTAAATAATTATAAACACATAATTTCATGACATACTCCCAGGCAATTTTGCATCTCCTGCCAGATACAAAACATTTACTTTTCATAGATTTACAGTGAGCAATTTGCATAAAACCAGTGAAAGTGGGGATATTTTCAAAGCAGCTGCTTATGTGATATGATTAGCAAAATCTCCCCTCCCCACCCCATCATCCCCACCCACATACGCTATTAGTCATTCCTTTGAATTAATACATTGAAGGCCTGTGTTAAAATTAAAATATTATCTGCTAATAGGGAGACAAATGAAGCTATTAACAGTTAGCTAAAATTGGTTGATTGAATTCCTTAATCATTTAGTAAGGTCTTTTGTGAAAAGGAGCCAGAAGTAGTTAAGTTTTGACAAGGGAAAGGAAATGTCCAGAACATGGACTGATGCTTGGAGAGGGAAGATAGGGTTCTGGAGCTCAGTATAGAGCTCTGGTAAGCCAGAGACTAGTTTGAAAGCATTGGCAGCTCAGGTGAAAGGGAGACTGCTAACAAGTGAAGGCTAAGATGATTTCTAATGGATGGTTAAGGTCATTAAAAGCAAATCTTCTTTACTGCCTGTTTTGCTAAGAGCTAGCTTGCTTTGTTCAGGTATGTCCATAATGAAAGAGATCACTTCTTCACATTTTTAGAAAACTCTCCAGCTCTCTGTGGAGATCACACAAAGTGAGATTGAAGAATTTTTAGAGATCAATTGACTTCTGACTCAACTTTGGGTTCAACTTCTTTTTGGAGACATAACCTTAAATTTTTTTTTCAAACTACAAAAGAGTCATTGCAGAATATTCAAACAGTTAAAAAATAAGTAGAATCGAAATGGAAACATCCTTTCAAACACCCACCCCAATTCCAGGCCCACACTGTTTACAGGATTCTCCTTACAGGTTCTTTTCTTTTCTTTTTTTGAGGCAGAATCTCACTCTCTTGTCCAGGCTGGGGTGCAATGGTGCAATGGTGTGATCTCGGCTCACTGCAACCTCCATCTCCCGGGTTCAAATGATTCTCGTGCTTCAGCCTACCAAATAGCTAGGATTACAGACGCCCACCACCATGCCCAGCTAGTTTTTGTATTTTTAATAGAGACAAAGTTTTGCTGTGTTGGCCAGGCTGGTCTGGAACTTCTGGTTAGAAAAGCCTTTGGTCAACCTCTGGATTTCAGAC
>NC_045445.1:46282000-46293568 GCF_002776525.5 Piliocolobus tephrosceles | reverse complement strand
CAGAATCTCTTACACAACAAAACCATCCTTTTGTGGTTTTCCTTCTGAAACAGACTGGGCTCTGTGCTGCTCTCTGCCTCCCAAAGTGCTGGGATTGCAGGAGGGAGCCACTGTGCTCGGCCCCTTACAGGTTCTTTTCTATGCATTTGCCAACATATATATATATATATATGTCTGTTTTCTTTTTTTAATTTTTTTTTTTTTTTGTAAAAATAAAAAGACACACGTTCTCACTATGTTGCCCAGGCTGGTCTCGAACTTCTGTGCTCAAGTAATCCTCCCATCTTGGCTTCTCAAAAGCTAGGATTACAGGCATGGGCCACTGTGTCCAGACTATATCTGTTTTCTTACAAAATAGAATAATCTGTACTTGTTCTGTAGACCTCCTCCTTTTATTTTTTTGATTTGTTCTATGGTGGTAAATATACATAAAATAAGATTTATCTTTTTTTTTTTTTTTTTTTTTTTTTAGACAGAATTTTACTCTGTCACCAGGCTGGAGTGCAGTGGTATGATCTCGGCTCACTGCAGCCTCCATCTCCCTGGTTCAAGCAATTCTCCTGCCTCAGCTTCCCTAGTAGCTGGAATTACAGGCACACACCACCACACCCAGCTAATTTTTGTATTTTTAGTAGAGATGGGGTTTTACCATGTTGACCAGGATGGTCTCGATCTCCTGACCTTGTGATCCGCCTGCCTCGGCCTCCCAAAGTGCTGGGATTACAGGCGTGAGCCATTGCACCCAGCCAAGAATTACTATTTTAACCATTTTTGAGTGTAAAATTCAGTGGCATTAAGTACATTCACAATGTTGCATAACACTATTTTCAGAATTATTTCATCATCCCAAACAGAAATTCTGTATTCCTTAAATAATAATTTCTCATTTCCTCTCCCTTCAGTTCCTGGTGACCTCCACTTTACTTTCTGTCTCCAGGCTCCTTGCTCATAATTGTTTTTGAAAAGGTAATACATGAACATTATAAAAAACTTAAACAATACAAAAGAGCATATGCAATGTTAAATACTTCCTCCTATGCTTGACCCCCAGGCAACCAGTGTAACCAGTTTCTTAGGTATCTTTCAGAAGAGTCTATGCTCATACAAGCATTCATAGACATATACCTGCCTGCTTCTGTACGCGAATAGTAGGAAATCATACTCAGTTCTGCACTTTGCTTTTTTCATTTCATAATATCTGAGATTCTTATATATATATATGTGTGTGTGTATCATACATATGCATATATATATTTTAATGGCTACATAGCTTATTTATCCCCTCTTCTATTAGGCTGGGTTCAGCAGACTTCTGACTCATTAACTTTTAAAAAAATAATTTTTTGTGCCAAAAACCACATAACATAAACTTCATCCTTCCAACAATTTTCAAGTGTACAGTACAATATTGTCAACCACATGCACATTGTTGTGCAACAGATCCCCAGAACATCCCCCTCATCCTGCATGACTGAAATTCCACACCCACTGAACAACTCTTTCCTTTTCCCTCCTCGCAGTCCCTGACAACCAGCATTCTACTTTCTGTTTCTATGAGTTGACTATTTTAGACAGTCATATAAGTAGAATCATGGAATATTTGACTTTTTGTGACTGGCTTATTTCACTTAGCATAATGTCCTTAAGGTTCATCAACTTTGTAACATGTGACAGTATTTCCTTCTTTTTTTAAAGCTGAATAATATGTCCTTGTGTGTATATACTATATTTTCTTTATCCATTCATCCCTTGATGGACATTAAATTTGCTTCTACCTCTTGAATGATGCTGCTATAAGCATGGGTTTGCCAGATCTTTTTGAGATCCTGTTTTCTATTTGCTTGGATATATATCTGGAAGTGAGATTGTTTAATCATATAGTAGTTCTATTTTTAATTTTTTGAGGAACCTCCATCCTATTTTCCATAGCAGCTACACCAGTTTACATTCCCTTGGGTAGTGTTTGTACCATTTTACAATGGTGTTCAAGGGTTCCAATTTCTCCACAACCTTGTTAACACTTATTATTTTCTGTTCTAATTTCATTTTTTGTAGACACGTTCTCTTCATGTTACCCAGGCTGATCTCTAACTCCTGGCCTCTGGTGACTCTCTTGCCTCAGCATCCCCTCCTGAGTAGCTGGAATTACAAGTGTGAACCACACCTTGCTGTATTTTCTCCTGGTTTTTTAAAAATTTTTTTATTTTTATTTTTATAGTGACCATCCTAATGGATGTGAAATGATATTTCATTGGGGTTTGACTTGCATTTCCCTGACAATTAGTGATATTGATCATCTTTGCATATGCCTGTTGGCCACTTGTATATCTTCTTTGGAGAAATGTCTATTCAAGTCTTTTGTCCACTTTTAAGAGTTTTTTTTTTTTTTAATTGAGCTATAGAAGTTCTTTATACATTCTGGATATTAGCACATTACCCGATATATGGTTTGCAAATGTTTTCTACCATTTTGTAGGTTGCTTTTTCACTCTGTTGATTGCGTCCTTTCCTGTGCAGATGTTTGAAAGTTTTATGGTCCCATTTACCTATTTTTGCTTTTGTTGCCTGGACTTTAGGTGTGACTCACTAACTTTTACTTCTCTTAGGGGCCAGACTTTCATCAGGGCAGCCTGGTTGTGACTTTTGCCTTGGTTTCCACCTCAGTGATCTCTAGCACATTGTTTCAAAGGAGTGTTGACTGATTACTATTGGTTCCCCGAACGGATATACCAAGAGATACCTCAATTTTTCTGGGCTTGTTCCTATGCACAATGATGGGAGGCGTGTGTGTGTGTATGTGTGTGTGTGTGCGTGCACGCGCTGGGGTGGGTCCTCCCATTTTCTCATTTCTTTCCCCTTGTTCTCTCTTTTTGCCCCAAGTTAGAAACAGAGTCTCTCATGGGGCTTCCTGCTCTTTCCCTCTCCCATCCACCTTTTGAGTGGGGGTCACTCCAGACCAGTGGGAGGATGCTGGATTCCAAATGGACCAATTAGCTTATTAGGGACCTGGAATACCTGGATAGCTAGCATCTGCCTCATTGTGCTTGTGGTAACGACCCTCTTGTTTTGCTGGTCAACAATTTGAAGGTACAAGACAAATCCTGCTTTTTTTTTTTTTTCTTTTGATGGCTTTAATCCACCTCCACAACTTCTGCCCGAGGCCAATAAAACACAGCCATTCTCTCTTTGTAAAAAGAAAGAGGGGTTGGGTTTCCTTCAATTGTCTGCCCTTTTCTATCTCCTCCACTATTTTTGTTTTACTCTGTAGTTAACTTTGCATAGAGCAGCTTCATGGGGAGGATCTGTGCGGTGGACCCGGGCCCTCTCTTCTTATTACCGGTTGCAAAGGCCTCTTCCTTGTTCTAACCTGGGGTTTGTGGGGCTGGGGGACGGGGGGAATGGGGAGTGGGAGAAGAGTTTGGCCATAGTCTTCCTTCTGCATTTCACACACATTCTGCTCTCTCTGTCGCTCTGTCACTCACACACACACACAACACACACATACACACACATACACACACACCCGCCCGGGTCGCTCTCTCTGTGTCTTCCTTCAAGATGACAGGGCGCTGGAGAAAAGGCTGCTGGAATCAGCTGGTAGGTACAGTAGTAACCCGAGCCCCACCCACCGGCTGCCTTTGCTTGCTCAGGTTTCTCCGGTCACTCCTGCCAGGGGAGAAGACATGTAAACGTGCCTCCAGAGGAAGGGCTGGGGGAGCTGGGAGTGGCGGGGGCGGCGGAAGGTGAGCCTGGGAAGGTGTCCGAGCGCCCCTTCTTCTTGGGCCCTTCCCAGTGCTCCCTTGGGGTGTCAGCCCCAACCCCGTTTGCCCCCACTCCGCCTCCCTTTTGGAAGGGATTGCCTTTTTTTTTCCTCTGCGGCGGCGGAAATGACAGTGTGGTGCTGCCGTGGTGTCATGGTGCTGCCCCTGGACTGAGGGGCGAAAACTCTTAAGTTTAGCTCGGGAGACCCAGCCGCGGTAGCATCGCGGCCGCCGTGCTATCCCCTGCGGGGCGCGCGGGCTGGCGGATCCCGGCTGCTGCGCGGCGTCGGCGACGGTAGCGGCAGCTGCAGCGAAGGCGGGCGGCGGCCTAGAGTGGTGGCGGCGGCAGCGGCGGCGACCGGGGCCCTGGAGCTCGCGCCGGAGCCCGAGCTAGCCCGCTGCGGAGGCAGACAAGCACCCAGCGCCCTCGAGCGAGCAGAGGAGATGGCTGGCACCTGGGAACGCTATGGGTAAAACGCGCCCCCTCGCCGCGGCCCTGGAGGTCGAGCGTCGTCGCCCTCGCAGGGCTCGGCCCTGGCTCTGGCCGCTTTTCAGGTGCCGCCGGGGCCCGGCGTTGGCTGAGGGCTCTCGGACTCGGCGGGGCAGGGTGATGGGGCCCGCGAGGCTCGAGACGGCGACGGGGGCCCCAGATCAGCTCCGGCTCCCAGTCATGCTGTTGAGGCCCGGGTTCCTGCCACTGACCTCCTGGGACGGAGTTTGCACTCCGGGGTGCGGGGCGGGGGCGGCCGAGGCCTCTGCGCAGCCGGGCCGGGCCGGGCGCGGGCAGTCGAGCGAATCCCCCGGCGCCTGGGCGCGAGTCTGGGAAAGGGCACGGCCGCCTTCCCACGCTCCCGCAGCCGGCAGCCTCTTCGTCCCCGGCGTCGCCCCTTGGCCGGCCGTCTGCCGGGCGGTGCTGTCGCAGCAGCCGGCGTGGCTGCGGACGCCCTGCCGGCGGGGAGGCCCGGTGAAACTTAATCCCTTTTCTGCCAGGGGAGCGATCCTCGAGTCTCCGTCTGGATGGTTCCTTATTTCTGGCCTAGCTGTGAAACCAGCTCTGTGGGGGAGAGGGAAAACTTAACATATGTCCACAGGACAGACTGCGACGCAACCAGGGAGAGTGGGGATTTTCCATTCCTGCCTTGTAAGAATTAAGTAAATAACGGCGGAGTAGATTTACAGAAATATTACTGGTGATGATAAGGTTTAGGTTACTTAGCACTTCGTGTGTTGCACATTATTTTTCAGAAGTGTTGCTTCTTAGAGCAGGAAATTGAAATCCTGGAGTCGTTTTACTCTTTACTTTCTCTCTCTCTTCCACGGTCCCCTATCGTTTTCATGATCACTCACCTTCCTATGTCACAACACTTACATGACTACGGAAATCCCCCACCAGAGCGCCTTGGACCCCAGCCTTTCCCCATCAACCTGTGCACTCCCAGCCTCTCAGCCATGCTGCATCTTACTTCTTCAACCACTTTGCCTTTTGAGGATTTCTGAGTGTGGGGCGGATAGATGGTGATGGTTGTGTGTCTCTGAGGATGAGCCCTTATAAAGGAATATATTGGAAACTAAATAGAGAAGTACCGTGTGTGGGTTGATCCCTCTGATTCTCAACTTGGGCCAGAAGGGCTGCCTTTAACCCCATTCTGCTCTGTCCCAGTAGTCTAATCAGTTCTCTGGCAATATTCCAATAGAAGGGAGTTGCTGAATAGGGAGTTCTCCTCCCCTACTTTTCTTCTGTTTGGGGAGTGGTTTCATTCTACCCCAGATGGTTAGCTTCCCCCTCCCCACCCCCCCGACACTTACATCCCCCTGTCTGTCTCCTCTCATGACTGTACTGAGGGAGAAACTGTCTTTGCTATTTTTATATATTCCTGCCCAATCAATGAACTTAACATGGATATATAATGTGAATTAGATTTCTCCTGATTGCTCCTCACAACTTGATTCATGTGTTTGATAAAGTTTGGATATTTATCCCTGCCCAAATCTTATGTACAAATGTAATCCCCAGTGTTGAGGTGGGGCCTGATGGGAGGTGACTGGATCATGAGGGCAGATTTCTCATGAATGGTTTAGCACCATCACCTTGGTTGACTGTGAATCCTTGTGATAGTGAGTAATCTCTCCTGAGATCTGGTCGTTTAAAAGCGTGTGGCACTTCCCCTCAGCTCTCTTTCTCCCTTGCTTCTGCTCACACCATGTGAGAATCTCCTGCTCCCCATTCGCCTCCCTCCATGATTGTAAGCTTCCTGAGTCCTCCTCAGAAGCAGATGCTGGCATCACACTTCCTGTACAGCCTGCAGAACTGTGACCCAATTAACCCTCTTTTCTTTTTTTTCTTTCCTGTTTTTATTTTAATTTTTTAATTTTTTTTGAGAAAGGGTCTTGCTTTGTTACCCAGGTTGGAGTGCAGTGTCACATTCACAGCTCACTGCAGCCTCCACCTCTCGGGCTTAAGCAATCCTTCTATCTCAGCATCTTGAGTAGTTGGGACCACAGGTGCATGCCACCACACCCAGCTAATTTTTGTATTTTTTGTAGAGATGGGGTTTTGACATGTTGCTCAGGCTGGTCTCAAGCTCCTGAGGTCAAGCCATCTGAGGGCCTCACCAAGTGCTGGGATTATAGGCAAGAGCCACAATACCCAGCCTATCTCTTTTATTTATAAATTACCCGGTTTCAGGTATTTCTTTAAGGCAATGCAAGAATAGCTAATGCAGTGGTTAAAACACAGGTCCAGGAGTCAAGAAGATCAGAGTTCATCCAAAATCTGATGTTACATTGGCTTATGGCTTTAGGACATTCCTATGACTTTTCTTTCATAGTTGGTGCACTTGTGTAAAAGCTATAATATTGGGTACTGGGTATTGTTCATCTTGACTTGGTCCTTTGAAGATGAAAGGGTTCTGTAAACCTCAGCATTATAATTTTTTTTCCCCTTTGAGATGAAGTCTCGCTCTGTAGCCCAGGCTGCAGTGCAGTGGCGTGATCATGGCTTGCTGCAGTCTTGACTTCTCTGGCTCAAGCAATCCTCCCATCTCAGCTTCCCTAGTAGCTGGGACTATAGGCACACACCATCACACCTAGCTAATTTTTGAATTTTTTGTAGAGACAGGATTCACCATGTTTTCCAGTCTGGTCTCAAACTCCTGAGCTTAAGGGATCCACCTGCCAAAGCCAAGTGTTGGGATTACAGGTGTGAACCACCACAGCCGGCCAACATTATACTTTTCAAAGAAAGCACTTCCTTTACCTTTTACTGAGTTAGTGGATTGACTGGGTGTAAGTAGGAATCTTAGCTTACTGAAAATCTTACTTTAGCATTATTAGCCTCCCACCCCCAGAGTCAAATCTTATCATTGTACTTAGGTCCTAAATCTGTTTTGTCTCCAATACATGTTCAACTGAATGAAAACATACATACAACTAGGCATACAGAGTAATAATGATCATTTAAGTGGGGGCTTCAATCATATCTAATGCACTCTAACCTAACAATCTGAGTCAGACTAATTTGAAGACATAACCTCATCCATTTTTAGCCTATATGAGGGCAGTTTGTTAGTTTCTAGTGAAAAGTGGCATAAATAATTTGGGGCATGGCTATATAAGCATAATTATCACCTAGTAGCAGAGTCAACAATATTAAGCGCCTATAATGTGCAGAGGACCTCTGCTGATTGGGCTGAGGCCCTAGATTTAGCCCAGTATTTTGGCCTCCTGCTTGTTCCAGGCCAAACTCCATACTTGCAGCTCCAGGATTAGGTCAGGGAGGGGCTGTGCAGGACATGGGTAGAGGCTAGGGACATGAAAGGGTGGTCGTGTCCCTCTTATTTGTTTTCATGACTACTAGAATTCTTATCTGGCATGTTGTACCTTGCAAGGCCACCTCTGGGAAGTACTCCTGTAAATCAGAATGACTTGGTTGCTTTATGAACATATCATCTGAACGGTGCAAATTGATTTAGATAAAATTGATTTAGTTAATCCCTTACCTAAGAGCAGGGCAACTTGCTTCAACTTGCAGATCCTAAAGTAGTGCCAGTGGAGTCTCACAATTGCATCCAAATATTGCTCTGAGTAGTGAGCCTGTCCATTCCTTCATCCTTCCTCCCATAAAATCTGCTGACACCACAATAATTAACAAGGGAACTACACAAGGAGTATGTCTGTCTTCATCACTCAGCAAACCTCATTGGCTTGGAGAAGAGGAAAGAATGTTGTCTTTTCATTCTATCCCATAGAACTCAAGCTCTGTCTTTTTGAACAGGTACATAGAGCCCTTAAAAGGGTAAAGACAGAACTGTGGGCACAGAATATGTCTCAAATGGCTGCTCTTGGAAGTACCTGCTTGGTCTTATGTGTGTCTGTTATTCAATCTTCATGAATCTTGGTAATATCCTTGCTGTTGGGCCATGGGGCTTGGCTGCTAGTAGAGGCCAGGGGGTGCTCCATTTCCATTTAGCATTAAGTTTTTGTCCTCTCTTTGGCACAAAGGTGAGAATGAAGCTCTGTGTTCATGAAGCACTCCTTACTCATTAAGCTGGGTGTCTTGACTTAGAACATTGCATCATCAAAATATGAGATGTAACATGTTGATACTGGATATACAACAGTGTTGGATAATTCAAAATTATTTACATTTTGATGAATGAAATTTTGGTACCAAGATGGTGTTGCACTAACATCTGTACTTCAGGTCTCTCAAAAAATATTGTGTTCATCACTAAGCAGTGTACAGAAGAGACTAGAAAAGTGTTTCTCAACCAGTGTATTGGGTCATACTAGCAAGTGAGAAGATCAGATGAGTAGTGTTGAGACAAGAAATTCCAGCTGTAATTATCTTCTTGTGCAGATGGCTAATCTACTTTTTATTTACCTTCTCATCCATGGATCAATATATTAAATATGTTCCCTTCTCCACTTTCATGTATTAAAACTCTGCTAAGAGTTTTCTGTGGGCTTAGGTAGTCTGTGGCTGTTTCTATTTGTTTCTCTCTTTCTATCTTCCCCTTCTTTATGACCATAGGCAGATATAATCCTTTTGATGATGAATCTCCCAGATGCTGAGTTTTCTTTTAGAAATTCTATAAATTACTAAGAATATAGATAGTATAAGATGTTTAAAGTGTGGGTGGCAGAAGGATTTTGAGTAACGTGCCAGTATCCCATTATTTCCTTTTCCTTGTGGGATTCACCTGAATACACTCTACGATGCTGGTTCAGCCTAAGTGGGTTGGCAAAGTATCATTTGTAAGTGTTATCCTACTTAGGTTCTGGTCTCCCTGCAGAGCTCTGGCTCCCTGACCTTGGGCATTGTCTCAGCTTCTTTCCCGTAGGTCAGACTCCGCTGGTTGATGAACAGCATCCTCAGTCTCTGGATCATCGTCTTACAGAGACCAGACAATCTGATAACAAACCCATCATAAAGTCTGAAATCGTCCTGAAACATGAAATCCCAGTATTTGCAATTTGCCTGGATAGGAGCATAATGTATGGGCATGGTAGACAATACTAATTCATGACAGTGAAGTGTCTTAATATATACAACACAGAGATAGAAAAATGGTTTACGGTCCAGATCCTTGATCTCTTTGTCTATAGCCCTTTGTTCAGTGTTGCTAGGATCCATGTGGTTCCCAGGGAAGTAGAAGCTTGATTTCAAATAGGCCTCTGTTCTCTGTCCCTTGTTTCTGATCTGAACTTGGGATCCTCTCAGCCTAACATTCAATAGCATGTCCTACATACATATATTGCCAATTTTATTGTGCAGATGACTGCCTGTCCAGGTGAACCACTGAACATTTAAAAACTTACAAGTATTTCGTTAGGTAACAGAGGTTAGGAAAAGCAATCCTAGAGGAGATGGAAAGTTGTACCAGCAGTCATGGGTAAATTAAGTTTGTTCTCCATTTGTTCCTCAACCCTGCAACTGCCAGTGTAATCTGCATTAAGATAAAGGTATCATTAATTGTATTTAGGATTCCTGTCAATTTTCATGTGTTACCCTGGCAAATCTGTTTGTTGGTTACTTGGATTGACCTTTTGTGTTTGTAGCAGATCTAGGATTTCTAGTTCTGCTATTTTGATACTCATTTTAATGTTTATATGATGACTATTTTGTATAAAACACTCAACATTTGGATTTAAAAACTAATTATTGAAAATAACATACATTAATTCCATGTACTATAAAGTATTAAGTAAGCTTTAATAACCTATTAGACAGGAACTGGCTCTGGTGCTGTCTGCCGGTCAGTAATCAGCCTCCAGTTCTGAGTTACCCCTGTGCAGGATGAAAGCTTAAGAGAAAAGAAGAGAGATAGCCCTTCACTTGGAGAGGGGTGGGGATCCCAGTCTAAAAGGGAAGACATGAGCATAACAAATACCATGATCAGTCCCATGATCTTCCAGAAGTCTTGTGGAGGAGTGTGATTGTCTGCCATTATGTCAACCATGTGTTTGGGATGAATTTCCAAACATTTTTGGTTTTTTAAAATAATTTGCTTTGTATCTACAATCTATGAATGTATGATGAGAATACCTGTATTTGTAAAGTAAACTAATACTTTTATTTTATCCTCATCTGATCCTCACAATAGCCCGTGAGATGGGCATGGCAGGTATTTTTCATTTGATAGATGAAAAAACTGTGACCCAAAGAGTTTAAATGTACCTAGGATTGCTCAGCTAATTTGGTTTAGATCCAGGACTACAACCAGGCTCTATTATGAGGGTCAAATGAGATAATGGCTTTGAAATAATTTGAAAAGTGTAAAATGATATACAAACGTAAGGTGACTATTATTGATTATTATTACTGGCCACCTAGCCTCTTTTGTCTAGGTTTCTATTTTCAGTTCTTATCCTATAGAGCGTGAATTCGATGCATTGGCTGCCTTTTGTGTTCCAAAATGATCTGCTTTGAGCTTCAAGGAGTTCTTTTCTAATCATGGTATTCTGGGATTTGGATTTTGGTTTCTTTTTCAGTCCCCAAATATGTTCTCATTAGTTTATATTCCCATGGGACTCTCCTTCCCTTTAGTTGTCCTCGGGAACATCCATTATATCTTTCTTGAGGTACAACAGACAAAACTACTGTACTTTAAGCACCTTGGTAATGCATTTTGTTTATTTCCAGCTCCTGTGGCTATGATGTCCATCACTTGTTAGCCTTCCTAGTCACACTAATAAATAAAAGTTGTGTTTTTAGGAGCTAGTTTACAATAATCCAAGGTGTCTTTTTATGTGGTAACAGATAGCAAGAGCTCTTTAATAATAGGATATCAGAGCTAGAAAGCATCTTAAAGAGATCATCTGGTGATTCTAGTTTAGCTTGAACATTTTACAGTTGAGGAAACATCAGACTAGGCCAGGACTCATTTGCTCATTCCCCAAAGGTAGGGAGACAGTTTCTAATACTTTAAGGAAGAACTCATGGGATATTAATTTTAATATCCTGAAGAATGTTTATTTTATATTAATTAAAAAAAAACCCTACAGCTCAGCTCAATTCTCAATCTATAGCCCAGAGATCAGGCTTGGTTTCACACTCATGGATTTTCTGTGAAGGGGATACTATAACTCCTCAGGAAGAAGAGAAAACCAAACACCGCATGTTCTCACTCATAGGTGGGAACTGAACAATGAGTTCACTTGGACTCGGGAAGGGGAACATCACACACGGGGCCTATCATGGGGAGGGGGGTGGGGGGAGGGATTGCATTGGGGAGTTATACCTGATATAAATGACGAATTGATGGGTGCTGACGAGTTGATGGGTGCAGCACACCAACATGGCACA
>NC_045445.1:46195685-46281900 GCF_002776525.5 Piliocolobus tephrosceles | reverse complement strand
CAGATTCATGCTTTGCAGACTTGGAAGAAAAAAACTAGATGGAATAATAATTGTTAATTAAGTGGGCATTTAATTATGCTCAAGTAACATTTGAAATAATAGAATTATGCAAAGTACAGATCACAACTTCTCTCTTGATCAGAATTAGCTAAAGGCTAGATTTGGAGAACAATACTGAAATCAGTCTTTTATTTCATAAGCGTAGGATGCATTATTTTTATCTTTTTAAAAAATTTTATTTTTTTAAACTTATTTTTTATTTTTGTTTATTTTGAGACAAAGTCTCACTCTGTCACCCAGGATGGAACACAGTGGCACAAATATGGCTCACTGCAGCTTCGACCTGCTGGGCTCAAGTGATCTTCCCACCTCAGCCTATCAAGTAGCTGGGACTATGGGCGCACGCCACCACACCCTGCTAATTTTTGTATACTTTGTAGATATGGGGTCTTGCCATGTTGCCCAGGCCAGTCTCAAATTCCTAGGCTTGAGCAATCTGCCTGCCTCTGCCTCCCAAAGTGCTGGGACTAAAGATGTGAGTCACCACGCCAGACCCATTATTTTTTATCTTAATCATCTTCATCAAAACTCCTTTTGTATTTCTACCCAGTTACACAGCCCATTGATACCTTCTCCTAGTTGATGCTCATCGACTTCTTTTTTCAGAGGTTTCACCCTGTAGTAAGGTGCAAGGTAAAGAAAAGCCATACAGAAACAATTAAACATACATATCTGACTATATATGGCAGTAACTAAATGGTTTGGAAAGGAACTAATCAGGGTGTGTGTATGTGCACATTTGTTTCTTAATATGGCAATTGGTTCTGCCCTCTCAGGCATTTCATCAATGCATTTTTATGACAAATCGTAAAAACTTTCAAGATTACCTGTCATTGAGTCGCACCCTATCAGATTCACATCCTGTCTTCATCCTTAGCATACTCTCTAACCCTGTATAGATTAGTGATTCACAAACTTTTTGAAATTGCAACAGTTTACCATTGTTTAATTTTTGTCATGCCACTTCCTCCTGCTAAAAGTATTTCATGATAATAGGAGTCAAACGTTTTTCAGGAGTCACTTATATACTTTTTAAAGTGAATAAAAATTGGGAGCTGAGAATTTTGTGACACTCATTGATCACTAGAGATATCCCAGGGTATTGCAAAACCTAGACAGGGAATCACTGACCTAGAAAAACAATTGAAAGGAACAAGCAATCCAATAGAGCTTATAAATACTACATAATCACACAGCTGGTAGTATAGTATAATGATTTACAGTTTACACCCTCGAATCAGACAGACGTGGGATTGAATCTCTTCTTTAAAAAATTGAGATGTAATTCACATGCCATAATATTCACTATTTTAAAGTATACAATTCAGTGATTTTTGGTGTCTTCAGAAAGTTGTGCAACCATCATCACTACCTAATTTTAGAACCTTTTCCTCATCCCAAAAAGAAACTCCATATTTGTTAGCAATCACTCCTCATCCCCCATCCTCCCCTGCCCTGCTCCTGGCAACTGTTAATCCACTTTCTGTTCCTATGGATTTGCCTATTCTGGATATTTCATAAAAAAGAAATCATACACAAAAGAAGCCTTCTGTGACTGGCTTCTTTTACTTACTGTTTTCAAAGATCATCCATGTTGAAGTATGTATCAGAACTTCATTCCCTTTTCATAGCCAAATAATATTCCATTGTGTTTATCATTTCATCAGTTGATGGACATTTGGGCTTTTCCCTTTTGGCTACTATAAAGACTGCTGCTATGAACATTTGTGTACAAGTTTTTGAGTGAACACATTTTCCATTCTTTTGGGTATATACCTAGGAGTGCAATTGTATGGTAACTCTACATTTAGCCTTTTGAGGAACTGTCGAACTATTTCCCAAAAGCAGCTGCACCATCTTTTTATTTCCACCCGCAATGTATGAGGGGTCTAACTTCTCCAAATCCTGGCTGACATGTGCTGTTTTCCACTTTTTGTTTGTTTTGTTTTATTGTATTATAGCCTTCTTAGTGTGAAGTAGTATCTCAATATG
Source organism: Piliocolobus tephrosceles (assembly GCF_002776525.5). NCBI lineage: Eukaryota > Metazoa > Chordata > Mammalia > Primates > Cercopithecidae > Piliocolobus > Piliocolobus tephrosceles. The sequence continues at coordinate 46,279,848 of NC_045445.1, read as the reverse complement.
ATTTTGATTTGCATTTTCCTACTGGCTAATTATGTTGAGCACCTTTTCATTTGATTATTGGCCATTTGTATATCTTCTTTGGAAAAAATCTATTGAAATCCTTTGCCCACTTTTAAATTGAGTTACTTACCTTTTTTATTGTTGAGTTGTAAGAGTACATTTCTAGAGACTAGACCTATATCAGATATATTAATATGATTTGCAAATATTTTCGCCTACTCTGTGGGTTGTCTTTTTACTTCATTGATGGTGCTATTTGCAGCACTCAAATTTTAAATTTCGATGAAGTACTATTTATGTATATTTTCTTTGGTTGCTTATGCTTTTGATGTCATCTGAGAAACTGTTGCCTGCCTAACCTAAGTTCACAAAGATTTATGCCTGTCTTTCCTTCCAAGAGTTTTATAGTTTCAGCTCTTACATTTAGATCATTGATCTGTTGTGAGTTAATTTTTATAAGTGATATGAGGTAGAACTCCAACTTCATCCTTTTGCATGTGGATATTCAGTTGTCCAAGCACCATTTGTTGAAAAGAGTATTCTTTCTCCATCGAATGGTCTTGGAACCCTTGTTGAAAATCAGTTGACCATAGATATATATAGGTTTATTTTTAAAGTTTTGTCCTAAGTTTGACTCTTAGCTTAGCCACTTAGAAACACGTGTGACCTTGGACAAGTTATTTTTTTTTAATTAAATTTTTTTTTTTTTTTTTTTTTTTTTGAGATGGAGTCTCGCTCTGTCGCCCGGCTGGAGTGCAATGAGGTGATCTCGGCTCAAGCAACCTCCGCCTCCTGGGTCCAAGGGATTTCCTTGCCTCGGCCTTCCGAATAGCTGAGACTACAGGCGCATGCCACTACGCCCTGCTAATTTTTTGTATTTCAGTAGAAATGGGGTTTCACCATGTTGGCCAGGATGGTCTCGATCTCCTGACCTTGTGATCCACCTGCCTCGGCCCTCAAAGTACTGGGATTATAGGTGTGAGCCACAGCACCCAGCCTATTTTTTTTTTTTTTTAAATAATGATAGTAGCTACCTTTTAGAGAGTTGTTGTGAAAAGTAAATGAGACAATGCACATAAAGGGTATTGTTAAGGTTCTTAGATAACTAGAAAGGTAGGGAAAATTGGGGATAATTGAAAGGATTCTAAAATATTAGGAGTACCCAGAAAAAGAAAGCCTCATAAATGAAAGATGATTGAACATGTCTGAAGAACTTGATAAAAGTATTCAGTTCCCGAACAATGACATCACCTGGACTCGGGAAGGGGAACATCACACTTCGGGGCCTATCATGGGGAGTGGGAAGGGGGGAGGGATTGCATTGGGAGTTATACCTGATATAAATGACGAATTGATGGGTGCTGACGAGTTGATGGGTGCAGCACACCGACATGGCACAAGTATACATATGTAACAAACCTGCACGTTATGCACATGTACCCTAGAACTTAAAGTATAATAAAAAATAAAAATAAAAAATAAAAAATAAAAAAAATAAAATGCAAAAAAAAAATTTATTCAGTTCCCGAAAATTGGCTAAAACAGTTAATATATGATAATCAAAAATCAAACATTTGAAACAGTATAGAAAAGCTGAAATAAGCAAGAGGCAGTAACTATCTTATAATATTCTTTACAGAGCTGAAATAAGGTAGGTTATTTTAGAGTACTAATGATCGGCTTTTTTTCTTTCAAAGACTCTTGAGAATCTTTTGAAAGCTATGGGCAATCCTCTCCCCAGGAAAAATGCATATATGACATACAAACCACATTCTGCAAACAGTTCTAGGAAGTTCAGAAGTCCCCAGTTAATAAATCCTATTCTGACCTTACCCAAAGCAATCTTGACCCATAGTATGCTTTCCCAAGCTTAATTTCATGGTGAGGTTCAAGTGTCACACTGACTTGGAAACAAATTTTAGATTTCCAAGCAAAATTTAAGAGCTTTTCCTATGTACAGGACAATTTATATGGCACCCTCTTAAGCCTTAGGAAAGCTGTGGTACTCCAATTGTTTTTACATAGGTTTCTACACACATAGACATGGCTTTCAGCAATACTTCTGACCAACCCAGGTGGCTTCCAACACAGACATTGAGGAATGCAGGCATAGAGTTCTAGAAGACATAGTAATAGAAGTGCAGTGTGAGGTGGAGATGGGCCTAGAAGACAGAGATATGATTCTGGAAGGGACTCAGAATGAAATAGGCAGATTCAGAGAAAGTCAGAGAGACAGAGAGAGATAAAAATAGAAGTAGAAACATGCTGTTTAAAAACCGTCTTGTAAATAGCCAAGATAAACCTCAGTGAAGGAGGTGAGTTGATTGAAATAAAGGTGTAGGGAAAGAGCACAGGCATTGGCATTACACTGACCTGTGCTCTGGGTATGTATATTCTTGGTTAATTTATTTAATGACTCTAAGCCCCAGTTTCCTAACTGTAAGGTGGATACAGTAATAGTAACTTCCTCACAAGTTTCCTGAAAGAATTAGTGAAATAATGTGTAAAGTGCTTAACATAGTACTCAGAATACAGGAGATGCTCAATGAATGCTAGGCCCCTTCTTACTCCTAGTTTAAGTGATACTTCATTAACAATTATTGAATACAGTTTGTGTGAAGCACAAACTTGTGCTGTGAATGAAAATATAAAATAGTTGATACCTTCAAGGAGAAGGAAGAGTTAGCTGGAGATACAGCTATGTAAGTGAAATAAAACAGAATGTTCTGGAAGCCACCAGTGGTTGAGGTGGTAAAAACATGTAGATGAAAGATCTCTTAGATTTCTAGGCTTGGATGGTGATATTCATGAGACAGGGAAAATCAGAAGAGGAGCAGGTGTTTTTTGTTTGTTTTGTTTTGTGGAGGTGAGGAGGAGCACAACAAGTTCATTTATAGACATGTTGAGTTTGAGAATCTGAGTCATATATCAAATGGAGCTCTCTAAGGCAATATTCCTGCTGTCAGTGGAAGTTGGAATCTTCATCTCTCAAAAGTCTCTTCCAATTCTAAGATTCAATGACGCATGTACATTTTAATTGTTTACTTTTTCATCTGTGTAGGTGAACGTTGATAGATGTTATAAGCTACAAAATACTGGCCAACAACTGTCAAGCACCTGTAAATTCTAAAAGAAAAATGCCATGTTTCACTAAAAAAAAAGTGTTTGTACAAACATCTGAACCTACTAAACCAACTGAGAGTGACTGATTCACAAAAAGATTCTTCACTTTTATAACCCCATTTCATATAGATTTTCATTAAATAAGTAGTTAGTTCAGTGCATTTAAAAGGTTTGATTTAGAAACAGCTTTTAGGTGTACATCTATTGTACTTAGGCATAAAGTATAATTGTACTCAGTATTTATGTATCCTGTGAAGTATACAGATATGACTAACAAATGACAATATCTGAACAAATATCAATGGCAGCGTGAAATTTTCAAGCCATGATGAGAGTCTCCAATGATGACGAGATGATGAACAAAAGCTGCTCAAAAGCAAACAATGCTTTTCTTGGGCTCAGCGCTGTGGCTCACTCCTGTATTCCCAGCACTTTGGGAGGCTGTGGTGGGCGGATCGCTTGAGCCCAGGAGTTCAAGATCAGCCTGAGCAACACGGCAAAACCACGTCTCTACAAAAAATATAAATAAAAATTGGCTGGGCTTGGTGGCATACACCTGGAGTTCCAGGAAAGGAGGATCGCTTGAGCCCAGGAGGCGGACGTTGCAGGTAGCCAAGATTGTACCACTGCACTCCACTCTGAATGACAGAGGGACATTTTGTCTAAAAACAACAACAACAACAACAAAGCCCTTTTCCTTTCCTATACATAGGATTAACATTTTCAGTCATTAAGATATGTTTTATATTTTTCCTTAGTTAAAGCCAACTTAGAATATTTATGTGTGTGTATTTTAATTAATGGAAGACTCAAGGCAATTAAGAATTAAGTACCTGTGTGTTGAGCACAGAAATTCCTGTGGAAAAATGGATAGATTTACCAAGAGGTTGGTTTCTTGTCAGTTGGGTGGCTTTTTTTTTTTTTTTTTCTGATGCAGTCTTGCTCTGTCACCCAGGCTAGAGTGCAGTGGCATGATCTCAGGTCACTGTAACCTCCGCCTCCCGGGTTCAAGCGATTCTTCTGCCTCAGCCTCCCGAGTAGCTGGGACTACAGACAAGCGCCACCATGCCCAGCTAATTTTTGTATTTTTAGTAGAGACGGGGTTTCGCCATATTGGCCAAGATGGTCTGGACCTCCAGACCTCATAATCCACCCACCTTAGGCTCCCAAAGTGCTGGGATTACAGGCGTGAGCCACCGTTCCCGGCCGGGTGACCTCTTTTACTCAGTGATGCTCACTTAATTGAAGGTTACCAGATCTGAAAATTTCTGGCACTTTGCTAATTTCTCTCTAGATATTGATTTGCATCCCGTTATGTTTTAGAAAGTATGAAAAGACAAATGGGAGGTGATCTTCTTAGCAGGCTTGTGCTAGTTCAGCAGGTGTTTATTAATAAAACCAAACTGAAGCCACAAGGCAATATGACTTTATTATTGATCAGCAATGATTACTGAGTAAGTTGAAAAGTTTGAAATCGTTCCCCATTCAGTTTGATGAAATGAAGGGGTTTCTGAAGGTGAGGGAAGAAGATGAAAGTGAAAACTATCATCTTTTGTCTCGACTAAATCAGTTTACTAGGAATGGGATGGAACAGAAATTTCCATGTGTGATAATAAGAAGTAATTTAAGTTCACACTCTGAGGAAAAATTTATTATCCTGCACCAAGAGCTACATTTTTCTGAAGCTTTCTCTTTTTTATGCAGACTCTCAGAATGGAATCATTTCAGGAAGTACAGAGTTACTTTAAAATATGGCATTGTATTCCTTACACTGGATGTCACATAGAAGCAGGCCTACAGTTTACGTGGAAGTGAAATAGAGAACAATACTGGAGAATAGAGATTGGGAATTTTGCAGAGTCTCAGCCTCATCTTAGTCTGGGAAAAGAAATGTCAGGGGAGAATATGTGAGAGAATGATCCATTCAAATATTGTAAGCTGGAATGGTAATGTTAATCAGTCTATCAGGATTCATAGGTAGCCATTTAGTTTTATCTCTTTGTGCATGAAAATAAACATAGGCATTTGTCTAAAACAAGGTTTGAAGGGGGGGAAAGTCTTCCTGATTAATTCCCAAATTGCTTTTCTATTGCTTAAGCATCCCTGGGGAATCCAGCAAGTAAATGCGCCCATTGGTTAGTGTATAATTATGTTATATCCATTTTCCTTTGGAAATGCTTAATGACTCTTGCTTTGTATTCCTTGCAGGTGAAAGCCCAGCCTCCGTGGTTCTTAATGCCTCAGGAGGATTATTTTCACTAAAGATGGAAACACTGGAGTCTGAATTGACCTGTCCAATCTGCCTAGAGTTGTTTGAAGACCCCCTTCTGCTCCCTTGTGCTCACAGCCTCTGCTTCAGCTGTGCCCATCGCATTTTGGTCTCAAGCTGCAGCTCTGGTGAATCCATTGAACCCATTACTGCTTTCCAGTGTCCTACCTGCAGGTATGTTATCTCGCTGAACCACCGGGGCCTGGATGGCCTCAAGAGGAATGTGACTCTGCAGAACATTATTGATCGCTTCCAGAAGGCTTCAGTCAGTGGGCCCAATTCCCCTAGTGAGAGCCGCCGGGAAAGGACTTACAGGCCCAGCACTGCCATGTCTAGTGAGCGAATTGCTTGTCAATTCTGTGAGCAGGACCCGCCAAGGGATGCAGTAAAAACATGCATCACCTGTGAGGTCTCCTACTGTGACCGTTGCCTGCGGGCCACGCACCCGAACAAGAAACCTTTCACCAGCCACCGCCTGGTGGAACCAGTGCCAGACACACATCTTCGAGGGATCACCTGCCTGGACCACGAGAATGAGAAAGTGAACATGTACTGTGTATCTGATGACCAATTGATCTGTGCCTTATGCAAACTGGTGGGTCGTCACCGAGACCATCAGGTCGCATCCCTGAATGATCGATTTGAGAAACTTAAGGTAAGGGATCTGGGGAATATCTCTTACACAACTTTGTCTCATAATAGAGTTATGCAGTTAGCAAGTTCTCTAATAAAATGGGTAACTTTTCCTATATGACTAGTGAATTAACTTTAAGTTGTTTTCATGAGGAGTAACTTGCCCGCCTGCAAGCTCTCCCTGGAGCCTATCTCATCTGTTGCATAAACATGCTTGCATTCATACACTTCTGGCTAACTTTTGGGGAGTCAGCTCATGGCCTGCAACACCAGTAGTTCATCCAGGGAAACAGCACTCTCTCTCCTCTGTCAGTGACATTATTGCTTATTATATATCTTTGCTATGATCTTTCCACCTCTTCTTTTAAGTATGTGAGTACTTGTGTAGGTGTACTACAATTAGCATATGTGCCGATTTGCATATGTGGGTATATGGTAATGGGAAGGCAGGGTGTGTCTCTGTGTAGGTGTGGGTGGGTGGAGGTGTCTGAGTGTATCTAGGTAGGTGAGAGATTTTTGTGGAGGACATTAGCGTATGTTTGTGTTTGTGTACTCAATGCACTAAAGAAACAAAAGTTTGGCATTGGCCATTACAAATTGCCATTAAGTGTTTAACACAGGGCTAGTTCTAAGCCTGTCTTTAAAAACAAAACAAAACAAAACAAAGAACTGAAGAAATTTCAGTACACCACGAAATGGAGAGGGATAATTAAATGTCTGAACTAACAATTTAAACTGAAGGCAATAAATATTTAATCCACTATCAAATTTTGTGACAGTGCTCACTATTGTGGGCTACAAACTGAAGCACTTGTTTATAGTTCCTGCCTTACAAGTTCCTAGTCATTTATGTGTGTTCAGTGGACAGAATTTTCTGAAGTTGTTGTGTCATATAATATTTATGTACAAGTCTAAGTGCCCATTTAAAAAAGCCCTCCTACCTTACACTGATAATCCAGCAAATTGTTTTATTCCCATTGCTTGTCTGCTATGTGATATAATTTCTCTTAAGAAGGGAGCTACTTAGCAGATATTCTAGAAAAATAAAATGTTTAAACGGATAGTAAAATTACCACTCCAAATAGGACCTGAGTGCATAAGCCAAGCTAGAAGAAAGACCCAGATAGGATAAAAGGAGGATAAGAAGGGAATGGAAATTTTCCTCCTGCCATGCTGTGGATGAATTACTGTAACTTCTGTAAAAAGTATAATGTCGGTGAGAGTAGCAGTACTCAGAATAGGATATATTTGTCCTGTAATGTGCTGCGAATAATATTGAGAGTAGTCACAGTGACTATGGTTTGTGCCTCTTTTGGTTATTATTTATATCTGATACATATAAATGTGTACAAAATTCAATTTTTTAAATTTCACTCAAGGTTATACTCTCATTCATATCAAGGTTGCAGAGGGGAATAATCTTGTTGACTTCAGTTCTTAGACTCATAAGATGTTAGGCCTTTGACTTGGTCTAGTAGAAGCACTATACTTTAAAGTTGTATAAACAGACCTTGATAGATTAAGTGACTTGGTCAAAATCAAAGAAATGATTAGTAATGGGAAAGCTAGAACTGGAACTCAGCCTCTAGATTGAGTTAACTATCCTTTGTACTGTAGCCGGCTGCCACTTTGTTTTGGATCTAAGTTTTCCCCATGAAATGTGATTTGAAACTTAACTTTATGCTCCTGCAACTGTACATTTCATGGTCATAGATAAATGATGAATGACATCAAGGAAGGGACAGATTGTATAAACTTACAGCCGCATAATGGCAAAAGATAGGAGCGGGGTTATAGGAAGAGTGGGGGATGTGAAGAGGACAGAACTATCTCTGCCAAATATTTGCAGGTGTTGGGACTATAATAAGTCATTGGCCTTGAGAAATATTCCAAACAGAAAAATCTGTGCCCATATGCACTGTTGAGATAACAAAAAGACTGGCTAGTGTAAGCTTGTATTACAGAAAACTAGCTATTTGAAAATATCCGAAAACACGAAAACATTGGATGATTGATTAGATATTTGGCATCATGAAGCTATAGCCCTCATCTCCAGGGACGGATGGAACATGGACATATTTTACCAAAATACATTTTAGTCTGTGACTAATCAGTAATTTTTGGAGGAAGAAAGCCAGATTTTGAATAGTTCCCCTTTAATATTTTAGGAATTGTGCAGAAAATTCTGATTATAAATTAAGTGGAAACTATTTTTGCTCATTTTTGGATGGAGAGCAGAAACATATGAATCACTCCCAACCGTGTGGTTCGTTATGTTGTCTGAAACATCTTGGACTTTGGGGAGGGTGAGAGAGGTACTGCTTGTGTGTGTGTATTGTGGGGGTGGTGGGGTCACTTTTGTTTGGTGCCAAGTGTAAAAGAATATTAATTCTCCATGTTAAGCAGAGACGAAGTCTGACTTTTAGTGTCACATATACTCACTTCTTTGGGTTAATTTTAGATTGGAAAATCATTTAGGATTACCACCTTAGTCTGCTTGATTCTTCCCCAAAGAGAAAGGGAGAAAGTTGGCTGGCAGGAGCTACGGGAGAGTCTGCCTGAGTATATTCCCCTCGCCCTGGCCCTGGCCCTAAGAAAAGCACAGGAGTCCTGTAGGAGAAAGGGAAGAATGACAGAGTTATACTCTATCATTCTTCCCCTGTATCTGGGAGGTTGGTTTTCTAGTCAGTAGCTGATACAGTGTTTATTTTTACTTTTTGGTTCTGGAACTTCACTGTTGATATTTGTAACTACTTTTTATATACAAAACTCCCTGATTAGGATTAGTGGCTTCTAATATTTATTTGTTCAATAAAGAATAAACAAACCATTATGTTATAGATGAAAAGTCAGAATAACCAGAAACTAGCCTGTCTTTTTAACATGTACTCAAAGTGGATTAGAGGGCTTGGGGTACTTAGTTTAGTTTCATGATCTTATTTAGTTGTCCAGTCTACCAATAGGGTTGAGATGCAGGACACATGTCTTTTAGCAGGCTACCAGTAGTTCCATTAATTATTCAATTTTAAAGAATATTTTTATTCACGACCGTTATTAGAGTAGTAAGTCCTATCAGAGTAATTATTTTCTCCATCACCTCTCACTTTTCACTCACTAGTCCCAATATATACCTTAGTTCATGATATATGGGGTGTTTCTATAAAACAGCTTCACATTTTAGAATTTTCATTATCACATGAGTTTCTATCCTTATAAAAGATTGCTGTTATTGTTTTAATAAATTTTGGCTTCATAAAAGAAGTCAAATTTCAGTGACTGTCTATTGCTGACAGACTTCAACTCAATATTATAAGTCCTGTACAACTTTTTTCTTGTGCTGCTCATGTATTTTCCCCTGTACTCCTCTAAAACATGCTACCTTCATCTACCCAGGCGAGTCTCCTAACTGTCTGCAAAACATGCCATTCTCTTTTCTGATTCTTAACTGTCACTAGTGTTCTTCTCTTGGCCTGTTTACAAATCCTATGTATTCTTTAATGCATAATTCAAACCCCATAAGACCACTCCAAAACATCACAGCTATGTCATAATCTCCTTTAGGTCAGAAATAATGTCTTTTATTTCTTTAGTATTCTCCTTAGCTTCTAGTACACATAGTATTTGATCAAGAAATCCAAATGAATTCAGTTTTCATAATGGATTTGCAGGAAATATACCGGTGTCTATAGCTTGCTTTGGATCTCATCTTAGAAGATATAAATCTGTCTTGCCATTATATATACCCTGAAAGTCTGAAAAAAGATCTCCTGTGAACTACTGACAATGTTCAAAACCAGAGTGCTAGCAAAAGTATGGCATGTCCTGAATTTTAAGTGCCTATTCGTTTTGATCACTGGATTTTCCAACTGCCTAACACTATGGTGACATCTGTATAAATCAGATGTGATTATTATAATTCTCTTTGAGAGTGATGTCTTCACATTTCCATACCCACAGCCTGCCAAAAATATAGCTGATGAAAACCAGGGGGAATAGAGGAATTTCCTGAAAGGAATAAACAAGCACCTTTTCTTTTTCTCATTACATTTCCACAAATTCATTACTACAAATAATTCTTAAATGCAGTTACATTTACATATCAGGGATCTTGTTATAAAATATTACCTGGCACTGGAGTAAGCCTTTTATCATGGGAAAGTAAAACACACACACACTCTCTCTCTCTGTCTCAGCAAGACTGGGACAGAGAAAGCTAATGATTGCCAGACAAAGAGAAGGGAGATATGAGACTTGGAGGATGTTCAAAGGAAAGCCACAGTGAGAGTTAAAAGGTTGGAAAATATAATATTCTAGACTCTTATCACAGTTGATTACTTGTCCTTCTTCCTACTCAGTCACTATGTCATCTACCCACCCATTCTCACTCAGTCGCCACCTTCTCCTAGTCATTTATCTACTCACCCACTTGACACTCACTACTGTCTGCCAAGACGGATACCCTCTCAACTAATGTACTAATGGGCATATGACTATATCTCAACCAGTATAAGTATAAATATAAGGGAAAGAAAGTGAAATATATTTTTGAGAGACTCAGTTGAGAGTATATTTGCATACACATGTATGCATCCCTGTATATGAGTGTATATAGTCTTGCATAAATATGTGGCTGAGAATGACTCTATGTCTGTGTATGAAAGTATATCTATAAAATGTGTATCATTGTATGTGAAGATGTGAAAGTGTGTAAATCTTCTGATAAGTTGGGTAGGAGAGGGCTATGAGTGTAAGGTAAACTTTCTGTTGTCACCCTAGGGAGAGTTAGAGCCTCAGCAGAACCCATCCTGAGGCTAAGGAGCAATCTAATAAATGAGCCAGATCAAACATACGCATGATAAGAAAAACTTTCAATGGAGGCCAGGGTGGGTTACTATAGGTGAGGGATAAGAAAAATGCTGTTTCTCGCTCTCAGTCAGGTACTAAATCACAGTAGCTAAATATAAGAAGAATGAAACATTTGAGACCAGATGTATGCTCTCTAAGGTCTGGTGGTGATGGTGGTGAACATGTTTGTATGGGGTTGGGGACAGTATCTGACAGGTTTCGCAGCTAAGCCAGCCTTCAACTCATGCTCATAAAATCATTCTTACTTGTGGATCTGCCTTCTCTGTGGTCTCTTAACTGTTCCAGACTTGCTACCCATCACATACAATATGTATAAATCTGTACATGTTTCATGTGTATATGACGATAAAATACATTTCATCTCTACTCAAACTGTGCACTAAGACTCATTTGAACCCCTATTCTTTTCTCTGCAAGACTTATATTGATTTTTCTGTCTCTTAACTCATTTATTATTAACAGGACCCTGTGTTGGAAGATGTTTTCCATTGTTTCTTTGCTTTGAGAGCAAGTTTAGCAAGTAGATACTCCTATTATCTGTACTCTTATGTTTCTGTTTTTCTGTTATTTATTTTGACTCAAGTTTTCTCTTCACCAATACTTGAAAGGAGCTGACAATCATCTTTTGGAGAACAATTTGCAAAATGTTGACACAGAGATTGTTCTTGGGTGGATAGAAATCCTGTCTGTTATTATTGGGCAAAGAAGCATATTACAGAAATATAATATAGGTGAGGAAAGATTAAGGAAACAAGAATTACTGAACCCAAAGAAGTGAGGTTTAAAAATGTGATAATGGCCTTCAAGTTCATGAAAGGTTGATATAATGAGGTAATACCTTATTATTTGTCTCACACGAAGCTAGAACTGACAATAACTTAAACCGTAGCATCAGGGATTTAGGCTAGGGATTCATTCATTCATTTAACAAACAATTAATGAACACTCATTTTGTTTACTAAACACTTTGACCACTGTGGTAGGAGCTGGAACACAGGAAATAAGGCACAATCCCAGTTCTAAAGCGACTTTGAGCTTAGTAGGGGAGATAGACAAGTGGGAAATTCCAATTCAGTATGGTAGGTGCCATGACAGAGGTTTGCACAAGATGCTCTGAAGCACAGTGGAGAGGTCAGGGAAAGGATATGATTGAGCTCAAAAACAGGGAATCGTGAGTGAATTTGTTGGAGAAGAAGGGCCAAACTGGAGATAGTCCATGCAGAAAAAATTGACCAAACTTGGTGAATGACTATGGTGATTATGCACAATGAAGAGAATGAATTAAAAAGGACTTTTGAGGTGGAGATGTCTTGAAGGATGGTGGTATTGAGGAAGACAAAAATGAAATTAGGAAGGGATGGCAGTTTTTTTGGGATGCCCTGACTTTAGATTTGAGTTTGATGTGATTGTGGATCATTTAACAATCATTCATTCATCAAACATTTCTTGAACATCTATTAGATGGCAGGCACCAGGATAGGTGTTGGGGTTACAGTGATTAAGAAAGCACAGTCTCAGCCCTGATGGAGCTCTCAGGTTAGTGTGGGGAGGCAGATAATTAAGGACACAGTTACGAGATGGTGTGATAAGTGCAATGACAGTGGAAGAACAGGGGCTGTTACAGAGCTTAGGAGGAATAGCAAGATAGAATTTGGGTGAGTTTTTGAACGCCCTGTTAGGGGACAGGAGTTGGGGCAGAGAAGGGGAGTGCCCTAGTCAGGAGAAAAGAGTTTGTTGAAACATCTGGAGGACAGAGAGTATGGGGATCTCTCAGAACTGAAAGGGTAAGTGTCCTAGAAGGGGTTAAAATTTAGGCTTTCCCAGTGGCTGAAAGATTAGGTCTGGAGGAATAGATTTGGGAATCCTCAGCATGGTGATAGAGCCACGCAGTAGTGAGCTGAGCAAGGGTCAAGGATTGAGCCTTGCAGAGCACTCATGGTCTAGAAGTTAGGCATGAAGGAATAGCAGTTGAAAGAGAAAGAGGGGGATGTGTATGAGAGGCAGGAAGTGAAGAGGAATAGTGTAAGTGGAATACAACCCTGAGTCCTCCAGGAAAGTAGAGTTGACTCTGGCTCACTAGTCTGAGTGTTATCAAAATAAACACTAGATTTAAGTTTTTAGTACAGGTTTGCTTTTAGAATGTCCAAATAATAATGTATGAATTTGAGCTAGAGATGTAATCATGCTATGCACCTGAAGATGGGGGAAAGAAAAGAATATGGGAAGGTTTGGGTAGCATTTCTGATAAGGGGAATGGGGGAGGTGTGGATCTTGGCTGGATGATCGCAGAGCCTTTTGAAAATATGGCAAGTCTTTCACCTGGCTTGGGGGTCAGGTTATTCTGTAACAAACCTTAAGTAGAGTAGACCTATGTGATATACATCCAGTATATCACCATCTCATTCTGAGACATAGCCTGTATCTATACAACAGCAAATAAATGTTTGGGGGAAGAATAAATTTTGGCATAAGGGTGTGGGCTTCAGTTTGTGAACCAGATGGCGTGTTCTGTTGTTGGGAGGCCATATGTAATTGATATATAAAGTGACAGACTGAAGCAAAAGCAAAGTAAGTATTTTAAGACAAGCAGTTAAAAAAAGAAAGCAGACTGTGACCCTAAAAGCATGTGAAGATTCTGGCTTCTGGCTTTTGGAAGAGCTGAAAATGTCGGTGTATAGACAGGATGTCAAAAAAGAGCATGTCAAAGAATAGTAATGGGGCCACTGGCTCAGATTATTTTTAAAGATGAAGTTGTCTCCTGTCAATCAGGAAGACTCAGGTTTGGGGTGAATTGGCCTTTCTGCCCTGTTTCACTTCTCCCCTTCCTATGCTCACTCCAAGTTTCAATTCCCACATAAAAGCAGTCAGGGTCTTTTCTAGGTTTAGGTAATATTTCCCTTGTACCTTTTAGACAGCAAGAGAGAATACAGACGTTCTATGACAGTGCCATGTTTCAATGGAAATTATATGTTTCAATAGAACTAATACAGATTACACCACCTTTTAGGCTTCAGTACTTATTGTGTCAGGTTGATGTGTGTAGGTGTGCTCATATATGTGTGAATACATATGCCTTCATGGAGTATGACAAAGGGAGATCATGGTCCAGTTTGTGCCATAATGGGGTAATCTACCTCGCTTTAATAAAGAGGTGGTGTTTTGATGTATGGCTAGATTTCTTGAGGGAGCCAATGAGAAAGTTACCTGAAATAATCTGTGTCTAGAGAAGTGAAAAAAAAAAAAACCCAGCAATTATTTGAGAGAGTTGAAGAAACCATTTCTGTTAATGGGATGCTGTCTGGAAGAAGAATAGCCTGTGCCCAGCTTTCTCAGATGGCAAAACATTTTCCTCTTTGGGAAGGGAATGAGAGAGCACAAAGAGGCCTAAGCCATACAACACAAACGAAGTAAAACTTGGGTAAAAATGGAATCAGTGTAGACTGCCAATTTAGCTAACTGAGGCCTTTTAAAATCTGTTATGCAAATCAGCCAAATCTTTCCCTTACTTTGGCTGTTTAGACACATTTACAATTTTGTGTGAGCTAGCATGATGTAGTCATCTGGAGGTGAAGAAGGTCTCACAGTTTCATAAACTAAAATGGCTTCTGTAACACCCACAAAAGGGAAGCACACAAAGACCCAGGGGTAACCTCTTGCAGCAGGAAATGGGAGCTTCATCCTGCCCCCTGGCTGCCAACCTCCTGTCCTGTTTCCTACCAGCAGATATCTCCATTCCGATCTGCCCTGCCACTTTGACTCTCTTGCTGTCACGGTTCAACTCTCCTGAGAAAATTGCACTAACTGGGCTTGAAATAAAGAACCTGGCCCAGTCCTTAACTACATTGCACAAGAGCAGAGCAAAACAAACCAATATTTCAAAACTGAACAACAACGAAGAGACATGTTTACTTTTATATAAAGAGATTTTAGACACATACATGCACACACACACACACACACACCCTCTTTGTTTACTCAACCAGAGTACAGACAAGATAATTATTTGGCCAAATCAATCAAATTATTCAAACCTAGAGTGGCCCAGAATTTTTTGTTCTAAATGATTCGTCAGTGCTAGGCATGATAAGGAAAGAGTGACTTCCTTAGATTTCATAATCGCTTCAATTCTCTGCTTCCCTTTGCATATATTCATTATTGAGAATAAATTCCAATTTGAGAGGAGGCTTTAATTCCTTGTAAATGAATAGGAAATGAATAAGTAAATGTTCGATGTTTTCCTCAAATTATGTCTCATATTGTAAGAAAACAGTGGCAAAAAGCCATCAACAGATGGTGTTTTCATTAGCCAAAGATTTATTTTTCAAAGCATTTTCATATTAATGAAGTAAGGTTGAAATTAGAGTCATCTTGTCAGTTCTAGCTCTGTGTTGTTAACAAGTGCTGGCATTCTGCAAATTGCTAGGGGTGCAAAGCAAACTAACCATTTGCCATAATTTTGTGATGGTAACTCAAGGCGCATAGTCTAACCAGACCCCAAATTATGTGTTCAGCCATAATTTTTGTTTTCAGTGGCTTCATAGAAGCCGCGAGTCTCAGTTCTGGGCCACAAAAAAGGAACACATAGCAGGGATTTTAGTCCTGCTCTGTACTGTGAATTATTTATGAGATATCAGTTTCATGACCAGTGTTGCAACAGGTTGAGGTATTTGTTAAAAACATTATCCTCATGGAATCATCCCATGTTTGAATGGAAATGCATTACAGTTGGAAACACAAATTTCTAATATTGCATTTGCTTGGCATTCATCGATCTACATTATATTTGCTGAATATATCAATATATTCATTTGGGATACGTGGAATTCCCATTGATAGGAATTTGGGCCACTGCTAGAGAAAATCATCAACTGGGTTCACTACCAATTCCCACTGTCTAACTCAAGCTAGACCCTTTCATCACACTACAGAGTTATTATATTCACCTTATGGCCAAACTTTTGAAGAGGAGTCTAGACTTGCAGTCTCTAATTTGTCACCACACCATACTCTAACCTCAGGATTTCACAATTCCTTCCAAAGCCCTACTGAAACACCTTTTCAAAAGGTCATCTGTGACCTCTAATTACCAAATCCGGCTGCCTTTTATCAATCCTCATATTTCTTGCATTCTCTGCATATTTGACAGTGACAAATCCTTTCTTGAAACACATTTCTTTCAATTATGCTCAGTTTGGCCCAGACTTGCATTACCCTACGGCCTTGAATATTGCAGCCTTCTTCTAACCAGTGTCCCTCCTCCCCCTCCTGCCCCGGGCTTTCCTATTTCAGTCTGCCCCACATATTGCTTCTAGGTTAATCTCCTAAATGCAGCCCTGATTATGCCATTACCTTGCTCAACAGCTTTTGGTAAGTCCTCAGTGCAAACAACAACAACAAAAAAAAAAAACAAACAAATAAACAAAACTACAAACTCTTAATCTAGGCACTTAAGACCTTTATAACAAGACTTTGGTCTCCATTTCCAGCTAAGTCCCCCACTACTCTCTTTCTACCCTCTGTTCTAGCCAAACGAAACTACTATTCCCTGAATATGCCATATATTTTATTTCTTTATACTTTTTAATTATTTATTATTTTTTTGAGACAGAATTTTGCTCTTTTTGCCCAGGTTGAAGTGCAATAGCGTGATCTTGGTTCACTGCAACCTCTGCCTCCGGGGTTCAAGTGATTCTCTGCCTCAGCCTCCCGAGTAGCTGAGATTACATGTGTCCACCGCCATGCCTGGCTAATTTTGTATTTTTGGTAGAGATAAGGTTTCACCATGTTGGCCAGGCTGGTGTCAAACTCCTGACCTCAGGTGATCCACCCACCTCGGCCTCCCAAAGTGCTGGGATTACAGGTACGAGCCACCCACTGCTCACAGCCTTATTTCTTTGTACTTTTGCTCATTACATTCCTTGTTCCTGGAACATCCTGCTCCCATGCATCTCTGTCTATTAAAATTCTGTTCGTCCTTCAAGGCTCATCTTAATTTTACTTCCTCTTTATCTGTGAAGTCACTGTACCTTGAATAGAGTAGGTGTTCAATACATTTTTGTATTCAATTTCTGAACTGCCACTTCTTTTATTCCTCTGACATCAATTTAGCTTAGAGATCATGTCCAAATCAATGATTGCTTCCTTCTTCTTCCTTCCCCTTTTCTTTGCCAAGAAGACCAAAGATTGAGATGGTAGTGGGATTAAAGGAGGTCAGGGGAGACACTGTGCCCCAATACAAGAAAAATAGAATAAATGGTGAAAAATTACTTCAATGGGAATAAAGCCAAGGAAGCCAAGAGAGACCTGGCACGAAGGGAAGCAAGGGTTCACCTGGTCCTCATAATCCAGTTTGAGAAAATGTGAAATCACACTACCCAGCCTGCAAACACATGCATCTATGTGAATATATCCATCTATTCATGGGAACAGTGCCAAAGATATTAAGGAGCTACAGGTACTTAGCAGATAGGAAAGGGGCCAAGTACACAAATCCCTTCTTTTCCTTCATGTTCCCTCTCTCCCCCACTTCCCCCCATCCACTTTTTCAAAAGCATGAACTTTGAACTACAAAACATAGGAACCATGGAGATAGCAGTGTAGCACTTAACATGACTGAGGGAAGGTATGCTAGCAGAATGAGGGCCAATAAGTTGGGGTATTACATTTGGAACAGACTTTATGGGGTATTGGGATAGTGGGTGAGAGAGAAGTAGATATTGGGGTTAGTCTTAGAGGAAAAGCAGCTACCAGGGCTGAAAGACTTTGGATTGGGGAGAAATAAAAAAGCTCATGATTAATCTAGAGTGAAATGATACTCTGTTTTTCACATAAGGAATGGGAAACAGTAGCTTGCTCAACTGAAAACATGCTAGAATTCCGACTACTGTTGTAACAACGTTATATTCAACAGATCTACAAAGTACTCCTAATATGTACCTGAAAGAATCTATGTACCAGTAAACGATGATAAGTAATGGATATCCTCTCTTTTAAAAATATTTGTTTATTTATTTATTTATTTATTTATTATGTATTTATTGAGATAGGGTCTCGCTCTTTCACCCAGGCTGGAGTGCAGTGGTGTGACCCCTGGCTCACTGCAACCTCCGCCTCCTGGGGTCAAGTGATCCTCCCACCTTAGCCTCCTGAGTCACTGGAACTGTAGGTGCCCGCCACCACACCCAGCTAAATTTTGCATTTTTTGTTGAGATGGGGTTTTGCTATGTTACCCAAGCTGGTCTTGAACCCCTGGGGTCAAGCGATCTGCCCACCTCGGCCTCCCAAAGTGCTGGGATTACAGGCATGACCCACCGTGCCTGGCTGATGTCCTCTCTTGATACAGTCAGGCCTTGCATTTTGAAGCTCTGCCTCTCTTGTGGGTGAAGCCTTGGTGCCAAAGAAGGAAAGCTGTGAGATACAATGCTAGATTTTGATGAATTCCACACTCAAAATACTCTTTTTTTTCCTGAAGGACCCTACTGATAAATATAAAATATTATAAGCAAAAACACAAAAAAAATCAGGGAATACTGTGGCAAAACTGTGACTGAGGGCTGGATACACGGGTTCCAGTCCTAGTTTTGCACATGCTAGTAATATGACTGTGCAAAATACTTTAACTCCACTTTGAAGCTTGCTACTCCCGTTTGTAAAATACTGGCATCTTCTACTTTGTGGGATTGTTACGGTTTTTAAGTAGTATATATGAAATTGCCTGGCATAGTGTCTGGCAACCATTCAATAATTACAGACGGTCCCTGACTTAACCATAGTTCAACTTATGATTTTTCAGTTTGACAGTGATGTGAAAGTGATATGCATTCAGTATGCTTCTTGACTTACGTTGGGGTTACACCTGGATACGCCTATCATAAGTTGAAAATTTCTTAAGTTGAAAATGCCCTCTCTGGGACGTAACTGCATCATAAGTTGAGGAACACGTGTAATAGTTTTCTTAGTCTACTCATCTGGAAAAGGGATAATAATATCTGTTCTTCATATGCTGTGGAATTACTACGAGGGCAAAATGAGATATTGCCTATGAAATACTTTGAAAAGTTAAAGATATTATCGAAAATATAAGGTTTCTTTAATGTCAGTAAATTCCCACATCCACAAAGTCATGAATGTCATATTTTCCCCAACAATGAGCAAATGTGCAGCATTATTAACTTGTACCTAGATTAGTGCTTGGCTCATGGCAGATGCTAAATGAATCTTTGAAACATTTGTCTACTGACTAACTGATTTTCACATGACATTGGTTCTAAAGCTCATGGTTCTTTCTTCCCCTCTTCTCTGTTTCCCTCTGGATTCATACTCTCTGCGATGACAGCAAACTCTGGAGATGAACCTCACCAACCTGGTTAAGCGCAACAGCGAACTAGAAAATCAAATGGCCAAACTAATACAGATCTGCCAGCAGGTTGAGGTATGTAACAGAAACATTTGTGATTTTTCAGAGGACCTGAAATGGGTGACCCTTTGGGAGGACTTCAGTTTTGTCAGAGTGTAGCCCAGTCATTTGGAATGAAGGACTGAATAGCAGTTCTAGAAAGTCTCATTCCTTTAGGATGCTTGTTCCAAAAAATGTGTCAGAAACCTATGGTTTAAAAAGAACAGACAGATGGTGGTGATGGATGGTGGGGGGATAATAGTTCAAGGGGCAACCTATTCTCCTTTCCAAACAGCAGGCAGTATGAAAATCAGACATGAAGTGTGCTTCATCCATCATCAAACTGGACATTATCACTCCTTAAAGAGATTACTGGGGTGTCATAGGGAAGTTGGGAATCCTGGGTCCTTGGGGTAAAGTGAGGTTAATTCAGCACAATATTGTTTCTGTAACAATATTATCAGGACTGCTTCTCCTCTTTCTAGCCTCTCCCCCTCTTCATCCCCTGCCCATGGTCCTATCTATACCATGCACCCCACCTGGTCCTCACTCATTACCTTTCCACTTATTCTTGTCATCAACAAATCATATCTATCTTAAAGTTGTAAATTGTAAAGTGCTGTACAAGTGTGAGGTTTTAATCAATTGTCATCTACATCAAATCTTAGAGCAGAGCTTAGAAGGAGAGCTGACCTCTTCTTAAATGGACATAATAAAATAAAGATGTTATTTCTCTTTCTCAAGAGCGTGAAACTCATACCATTTGGTTTTGTGTTGATTTTGTTGAAGAGCTGATGGTAGGGCTTCAAGTGTAAACAGGGTTGGGTAAAATATTATAGGATTCCTCATGGGCAGTGGTTGGATACAAATGTTTCTAATTCCATTTAGAGCCTGATAGTCTGGTTCTAATCTTACTTGTATGACAGATAAATGTAACAATTCAAGTTTTTTTAATTTCAATTTTATTAAGATCTCATCTCTTAATCCAGTCTATAGATTCCTATTTAAGAGACTGTGGAGAATCTTCTTGTAAGGCAATGAATCCTCTTATTATATGAGTAACTTTCTGACCCCTAATCATTTGGATCTCTTAAAGTATTCAGTTTGTTCAAGTAGAGTGTACTTGTATGATGAGCATACCATAGAAATTTAATCCCTCCTGGGCACTCCATTTGTGGAAGAGAGTGGTGCTGTATGTAGGGTCCATACAGTACTGGTTAAACTCAGATGTGAGACTGTAAAATGAAGTCGGGGATTAGGGAAGAAGCATAAGGAATGAAAAGAAAGAACACTAGAGTGTGATTTGGAAAATTGTGTTTTAGACTTGGCTCTTCCATGAACTCATGGTATGAATGTAAGTCATTTAGCTTCTCAGTTTCAGTGTTCTTACCTATAAAATGAGGAGTTGAATGATGACATGACCTTTGACTTCTTTCTAGATATCACAGGTCAGGATGCTGTGAATGGTTACTTTCTTTATTCTGTTCTTTTTCTCTCCTGGCTTATTCTTTCCAAGAGGGGAGAAACAAAATATAAAGTATTTCAAAGTGGCTTTCAGCTGATCAGAATCCCTCTAATGTTCCACTCTGTCAAAGTTTCTCATTATGCTGTTAGATTACAGTATAAGACATCCACACTGGCAAAGGGACAAGGGAGTATTGTAAGCAGGAGACAAGATAAGAGATCCCTTGATTTAGAATTTGCATGATTGAATGTAGAGTAAAAGCTAATAGTGAATAAAATGTGGTTAGAAATTATAATCACCTTCCTTGTTCTCATCAAAAAGACTATTAAGTACAGAACAAGTTGTAGTGAAAATAGCAAAGTAAGCAGTTTATTTTTATAGCTCATTCACTTTAGGACCTCTCTAAGGACTCATCTTTCCACTCTGAAGAGCTTATCAACCTGGC
This sequence comes from Piliocolobus tephrosceles, assembly GCF_002776525.5. NCBI lineage: Eukaryota > Metazoa > Chordata > Mammalia > Primates > Cercopithecidae > Piliocolobus > Piliocolobus tephrosceles. The sequence goes on along the minus strand of NC_045445.1, from coordinate 46,258,652 downwards.
CAGCCTCACCCAAACATAGCCTGTTCCAACCTTTCCCAGCCCATCCTGCCAATCAAACCTTTATGTTCAGGACCCTACTCTTTTTTTAAGTGACAAGTCTCATAAAACGATCCATCATTGTGTTAATAGGGAAGGACCCACTTTGGATTTTTAGGTAACAAGCAGTGTTTTAACAGTTCCTTCCTGAAGTTAGTATTCTTGCCTGAGTCTTAATGAGGTGACACTAGCGCTGCCACATGCAAATAGAGTAAGGGGAAAGAGTAGCCCGTACAGTGAAATTCAAGAAGTGTTCTTTTATGGATGCTTGCTAAATCCCATCATGTAGGCCACTGTCGGCCCTAGATACACAAAAGATCAACTTTTACTAATCCTTTTTTATGCCTGGCATTGTACCAGGTATAAAGAAACCAGCATAGGCACAGTATCTACCCTCTGAGGGCTTATATGCTACAAGAATCCACCCTGATGTAGATACACATCTGCAAGAAATACAGACAATTGAATATAAACATTAATTGAGAACGGGGAAAGAATAGTGAGATATTGTTGAGAATGAGAATGTATTTTGGGATTTAACTTCATAGTCTGTTGTGTTTAGGATTCTGTCTTTGATGACAGGGACCCTACAGGATGGCTTATGGAAGGCCATTTCTGTCTTCTATGACATTATCCATTCTGAAAAGTTAAGGATGTGCCCTTAACTTCCTTTTTTTTTTTTTTTTTGAGATGGAGTCTCGCTCTGTCGCCCAGGCTAGAGTGCGGTGGCACAATCTCGGCTCACTGCAACCTCCGCCTCCTAGGTTCAATTGATTCTCCCATCTCAGCCTCCCGAGTAGCTGGGATTACAAGAACACGCCAACATGCCCAGCTAATTTTTTGTATTTTAGTAGAGACGGGGTTTCACTGTGTTGCCCAGGCTGGTCTCGAACCCCTGAGCTCAGGCAATCCACCCGCCTTGGACTCCCAAAGTGCTGGGATTACAGGCGTGAGCCACCCGGCGTGACCAACTTCCTCTTAATAATACGTGAATCCAGGTTACTTATTATCCTCATTCAACACAGAGCCTGTGTCTCCAAAAGCCTTCAGGACAAGCCTCAGGATTAGAAATCTAGTTAACGAAGGGACTTGAGACTTCATAAATGCTTATAAATACTGTATAAAATGAAATGTATAGTAGAATACTTCAGTCATGAAAGTCAGACACTGATGGGTGATTTGGAATTTTTTCATTTTATGTAATCCAGATTCATCTATAGGGAATGACTATATTCACAGTGTATACCAGGCATTTCACATTGGGTGGGGGCGGAAGATACCAGCTAAAGCACTTCTGAAAACTGGAATAGGGTATTTTCCTGTCAAACCTGTTCCCCTTCTTTATTGTCTGCAAATGTCTTTGTCACAGATTGACTTTTCCTAAAGGGGCCATAAATACTGCCTCCCTATCGTGGTTCTTTCTCCCTGTTCTCTATTCTCCTTAGAAAGTAAACAAAGCTGCAGTCTTCCTATTATAACAGAAACAGAGATTAAGATCACTACAGATTTGTTAGCTGACTTCTATGGTAATGTAGCTTGTTATAATTGCTGCTGAAGGTTTCAGAATTCAGTAGATGGGTAGTTGGAAAATGTTTTCTGTTGGGGCTGGAGAACATGGGAAGGAGGCAGAGGCAGCTCTAAGACTCCCTTTAATGTAATTAAGGAAGGGCATGCTTTGACCTTGCTACTATAGCCACTTGATCTCTATATATAGTTCTTTGTCCTGGCTCATCAGGCATCCTTTGTTTACATTTTCAAAGGAAACCTCTGTGTGATGCATAGCCAAGGGGAAATGTATACCAACAGATGAATACTTCCTCTTCGCTTCCAATACTCCATGATTCTGTGAATAATAGGCATTCTAAAACATAGCGAGGGGCAAATATAGTTAAATACTTAGTAATAAGTTGGTCAACAGCATTTATTGAGCATACACTATGTACTCAGTGTGGTGGGCAATTTGGGGGCTACAAAAGAAATATATGTGGTTGATGACCCCAGGAACTTTCAGTCTAGTTAGGGAAAACACAGTATGTAGTGAGAAAGAGTATTTATAGAGGCAGCATGCAGTGCAGAAAATACAAATGAATGTAGTATAGCCCTTTCAATTTTACTTATTTAGTCTTGTTCTTAGCTTTTATGGCATTGAGTAAATTAAAGCACTTTCCTGGATATTTTGTGTGCCACCTTTTTCTTCTTTCCAGAACTGCTGTGATACAATGGGTTAATCCATCCCAGAAGCTCCATGGGCAGGTTGATTTCCTTCTGGCTCTTCTCAATCCTTTTAAAGAGTTAGATGGCACTGCTCTTTAGCGTTAGGAGAAAGAAGAAAGAAAGGAGATTGGTTGGAAGAGAGGGAGAGGTTTCCCTTAGTTTGGGGAATTTTAGCTTTCTGTCTTGCTACTAGGTCTTAGCTTCATCCACTTTGGAAGTCTTTCTCTTTAGAGTTCAAACTTTAGATGGCTTGGTATTCTCTTCTTTCTGCTCCTATTGCTCATTGGAAGGATATTTGGTCTGGGAAGAGCAAGAATCTTGGAGTCTATGTAATAGATGTTTGGCTGCTTCTCCAAGCATAGAATATAAATATTTTAAAATAAATAAATTTAAAGAACACTGCTATGAATGATTTCAGCAGATAATCCTTAAATATTTTAAGGTGGTTGAGGTAGAAGAAAGAATAGAATCTAAACCATTAGAGCACAAATATATTTGTTGGTGGAGCCCTCTTTAAGGAGCAGTCAGTGAAATTAGTATAATTGGAAAATTTAATGGAAAAAATGCATTTTAGCCAGATGTTGAAGGAGAAGAAATAATTACTCCCTCTGGAGAGACAGAAAGCAGAGGTATTAGTGGAGGTGTAAATGAGCACATTTTATGGGGAAAATGGTGCCTTAAGCACTGGGTATATACAGATAAGTAGGAAATGGCAACTGCCCTCAAGGAACACACAGATTGGCTGAAAACCTGACAGGTAAAATGGCAAATAGAATGTGAAGTGATAATTACTGTAATGAATGTAAATGCATGATGGCAAGTTTGCATGGAGGAAGAAACACTCAGGCCTGCCGGAGAAACTTAGGAAAGGCTGCAGAATGGAAATAAAAATTGAGTTATCTTGAAATAAGAGTAGAATTTTGCCAATGAAAATGAGATAAGGGAGTGAAGGGGACCACATGCGAGAATACAGAAGGGTGATCAGCATGGAGACATTCAGGGAACCATCAGAAGTTTGGCTTGGCCAGAATGTAAGACATGAGATTGCAAGAGGTGAGTATGGAGAAGTAAGTAGCTTGGGCCCAGATAATGAAGAGCCTTGTAGGCCATGTATAGGTGTTTAGACTTTAACCTGAGAAGTCTGGGGAGCCATGGAAGGATTTTAAGCAGGTGAATAACTGAATAAAATCTGCACTGAAGAAGGACTGCTATGGCTGTAGTATGGAGTATGGAGCAAAGGTCAAGGGTTCAGGGTAAAAAGTGAGGACAAAGAGACCAGTTAGATTTTTACTGATCCAAGGCCCAGCTTGAGACAGTGGCAGTAGGATTAGGGAAGAAGGGATAAATTCAAAATATTTCTAGGAGGTAAATCCGTATTAATTGGTGATCAGTTAATGGGTGAAGGAGTGAGGGAGAAGAAATACTATGATGATCCACAGGGTTCCGGTTTAGGTGACCAAATGGGTCTATGGCCTTTAACTAGGTTAGGAAATATAAAAGTTCTTTTTAGGCCTGCAAGGTTTATTGTTCTCTGGGTCAGAAAGGCAGGTAGGAAATGTCCAGTAGAAAGCTGGCTACCTGGATTTAGAGGTCGAGAGAGAGATCTGGGAAAGGGGTATACTTGGAAGTCATTAGCATCTAAGTAGCACTAAAGCCATGGAGAATGTATAGATTGAAAAGAGGGCCTGGGACAGATTCCAACCCAATTGTTTGTCACTCACAATACAATAACAAACTGACTTTCCAAATAAATAGAAAGTCTGTGGTGCTTTTGAGGAGATTACTGAAGAATGCTGTGCATTTTGAAAATTAAATATCAAAAGTAAATTGTTCATTTGTGGAAAAAAATCAAAGGTTTAGACATTATTATCTTAAAGACTACAATAATAAGTAACACTGAGGATTTCCTCTGTTCCAGCTGAGCGCTTAATATGTGTTAACTCATTTAATTCTCACAACAGCTCTGGGAGATAGACACTGTTAATACTCCTACTTTACAGATAAACAGAGATAAAGAAATATTTAAGTGTTTTGCCAAGTTCATGCCACTGGCAGGTAAGAGAGTGGGGATTTGAATACAGGCACTTTAGCTCTGGAGCCTGTGCCCTTGACCACTCTGTTACACTTTTTTTGCAAGACCAAGGTACACGCCACTTGGATGTCTCTTGTTCATCACTGGTGGTTCCTGGACCCGTTGTGAGGATGACTTACAGTGAGCAAGGGGTATAGGATAGGGATGTGAATTCTGAAGGAGAGCAAAGGAGAAACAAAGAGCAGTCAAGAGATGAGGAAAACCAACAAAAACAGAGGATCAAAATCTCAGAGGAAGGAGAGACCTTCAAAATGTGGAAGATTTGATTAGTCAATTGGAGCAGAGGCATAGAAGATTTCATTAGTGATCTTTGAGGGAGAAGGTTCTATGAAAATATGAAGATGGAACATAAATATGAAGATGTCAGGGAGGAAGTAAGTTATAAGGAAATGCAGGGCTGGGCTCGGTGGCTCATGCCTGTAGTCCCAGCACTTTGGGAGGCCGAGGCAGATGGCTCACCTGGGGTCTGGAGTTCAAGACCAGCCTTGGCCAACATGGTGAAACCTCGTCCCTACCAAAAATACAAAAGTTAGCCAGGTATGGTGGTAGACACATGTAATCCCAGCTACTCAGGAGGCTGAGGCAGGAGAATTGCTTGAACCCAGGAGGTGGAGGTTGCAGTGAGCTGAGATTGTGCCATTGCACTCCAGCCTGGGCAACGACAGCGAAACTCTGTCTCAAAAAAAAAAAAAAAAAAAAAAGAGGAAATGCAGGTTGCAAGAAGTTTGATCATGAAGGTGAAGCAAGAAATAAGGTGTTAGTTATTATCCTTTCGAAGGGTAGAAAAGTCAGACTCGTAAATGCTCTGTTTGTGTATTGTTCTGCTACTGGTGAGTTAACAATAGGAATCACTAGATCCACTGCGTTCATCCACATATGTTTCCCTTCCCTTCCTGACTTGGTGTCCAGCTTCATCTCCAACCCAGGACACTGTGGCCTTAGTTTCTACAACTTGCCTCTCCTAAAAATGGTATGTAGGTCCTGGGAGGCAGTGTGCTGTGACAGCTTTGGAGTTGGACAGACAGGAGTCATGTTAGCTGTGCAGCCTTGAACACATACTTTTTCTGAGCCTCAGTTTCACCATCTATAAAACTTGGACTAATAATACATTGAAGGGAAAGGCAATACATGTAAAGTACCTGCTACTGTGCCTGGTATATATAGTCAAAGCTCAATAAACGGTGGTGGTGGTAGTACTAGTCATAGTAGCAGGAGGACGAGGAGGAGGGAAAGAAAGAGAAAGAGGAAGAGGAGGTGTAACAGCAGGAACAGTTGCTAGTAGCAGTAGTACTAGTAGTAGTAATTTTGGGCACTACACATTTTGCCAGAGATTCCTAGCCCTGACCTCAGGACTTCCAAAGCTTTTTATCACTGTCTTTGAGAGTGGAAAGAACAATCATTCCCAAATACTCAAAACCAATTTCAAATTTTACATATACCAACTAGAACTTTCCTTGGGAAGAGGTAGTGGTAACGAAATTGCAGCAGCAAAAATATTGGGTATCTCAGCCATGTGACTCTACATAGCCCACTAGTAACTGCAGATGTGATAGACTGAAAAGGGTTATTGTGCTCAATAAGCTGCTAGTTTGCAGTTACTAATTTAAACACATTTTATTTAGTAAGGAAACATTCACTGCCCTTCTGCAAGAATATACAAAAGATTCTTCGTGTTGATACTTAAGTAAATTTACCCGTTATCCTGCCCAAATTCTTCTTGATTACTGCCTTTAAGCAAAGCCAAAAGAAAGTTTTAGGGAGGGTCACATGCTTTCACCTCTAGTAATTTTAAAAAGAGAGAGTTCTATAATTTTGTATTTGTGATTTAAAATGTTTATTAGCAAAAATGTTCTGTGAATATTTTTGTGAGTGATGGAAGAGCAAGGGGAGCAGACTTAAGAGCTCCTGAGAAAGATTTGAACTACCAGTGTCTTGTGAAAATGAAATACCTAGTTTTAAACCACTGTGGAATTATAGGTGGAGAAAGTTGTTTCCATGAAAAATGGAAAATAAGTGCAGTGATCCAGTCAGTCTATTCATTTATACTACTGTAATGACTAATTCAGAATATTACATTCAATCTTATTAAGTATATAACAATCGACATTTAATATAGATGAAAAACCTAAGTTAACTGTGCAATCCAGTGTGTGGTCATAGCCTATTTTTTTTACTAGAAAAGAAAGTGCTTTATAATTTTTCAGACACCTAATGCATTCAATCCTTTTTAAAAAATACTTTGTGACAATTCTTCGTATATGTCAGTAAAGTAACTTTTTTTTTTTTTTTTTTTTGAGACGGAGTCTCACTCTGTCGCCCAGGCTGGAGTGCAGTGGCTGGATCTCAGCTCACTGCAAGCTCCGCCTCCTGGGTTCACGCTATTCTCCTGCCTCAGCCTCCGGAGTAGCTGGGACTACAGGCACCCACCACCTCGCCCGGCTAGTTTTTTTTTATTTTTTTTTAGTAGAGACGGGGTTTCACCGTGTTAGTCAGGATGGTCTCGATCTCCTGACCTCGTGATCTGCCCGTCTCGGCCTCCCAAAGTGCTGGGATTACAGGCTTGAGCCACCGCGCCCGTCCATAAAGTAACATTTTTGAAGACATTAAATGTTGCAGTTGAAATACTTGGAGGGTATGAACACATGACAGGGTTTGAGGAGTTTGTTAGGCTTAATATTGTTTTCCTCCCCCTCCTCCCTCACATCTATATGACAGGTAAGCTTTCAGGTGTGGTCATGTCTTCATAGCCGAAACAGTTCACATAGGAATGCACTTTCATCCCACTTTTGTACTTTTCCTTTGGTACAGTGAAGCTTATCTTACAGTCCCGTTTCCCATCCCTCCTCTAGTTCCCATTTCTGTGTTCAAATTCCAGGTTACTCACTAAATGACCAGAGCACTTGCTTAATTTTGGCCCCTCTTGTTTGCTCCACTATTTTCACAATCCACCCCAATTCCCCATTTCTAATGTGCTCTTGGAAAGTTAATGTAATCCTAAGAATTCAGCTAAGGTTCTATCAAGCTTATCCTATACCTTTAAATGTTTCTAGTTCCACTTCTACTTTAATCTCTCCTGCCATCAACCCAACCAAAACCAAACAAATTTTTAAAAAACCCAGACTTGAAACCAAAACAACCATCACCACAGCAGATAGGCAGACAGCCATTGAGATGTCCTTACTGTCTCTGCCTGTCAAGAGGAGTCCAGCTGTGTGGTATGGTAAGCAAGGATTGGGAGGAGGAGAATCTTATTTGAATAATTTGTTTTGGGCACTGTGCTAGAGACGTCATTTCTAATCTCACTTAGTGTTTATGACAACCCTGTGATACAGCTGGTTAATATTCCCATTTTGCAAGTGAGGACCTTGAAGGCCAGAAATATTAGATGCCTTACTCAAGGTCACACGTAAGTAAGCTGGGATGCAGTTCTGCATTCCTCTCACTCCAAAGTCCATGTTCTTTCCATTGCACTGTGCAACCTAGTGGATAAGTTGTTGGTTTACTTGCCACTGATTCATTTGTGCTCAGATAGGTAGGAGACAGCTCCAGAAAACCCTTTGTTTTTCTCTACAAAATAGCTCTAGCTCTAGAAAAACATATGGTCTATTTGGGAGCCTGGCGTTCCTGAATCCGTGGTAAGCCTCTTATGTACTCCTGCCGTTGGCCTACCTTTAATAGCCCAGAGCTGCTCTCCATATTCGGACAGCCCTTCATAGGGTACAGAGGAGAGGGAGTTGCCTAGAGTTGGCAGAAGGAAGTAGTAATGCCCACAATTAGGCATTTACTTGCCCAGATTATTTTTGTGCCATGGGGGTGAAAATAGTGTGGGCAGCTCCAGGTATCAACACTGTCCTCATCCATAGAGTTTACGCTGGGACACATATTTTCTTGCTGAGACTGCTGGGATGTGTTGTCATTCTAGGGCTGTACGTGACCATGTTTCAGGGTAAAAGTAGTCTCCATGAGACACAGGTTTTCTTAACAGTTACAAAGAGTTTTACAGTAAAGATGTAGTCTCAAAAGTATACTTAATGTTTGCACATACAAAACAGGCTATAAATAACAAATATAATACCACATTGACTGCAAATATATAGATTTCCTCAAAAAAGAGTGAATGCATTGCTACCATTAATGGTGTCTTTTGATGGAATGATTACTTAGAAGTATACATACAGCCAGGAAATCAGCTATTTACTACCTCAAGACAGAAAGAGAATCCAATGCCTCCATCTATTCCCACTACCTCTCCTCTCACCTAAATCAAATTTTGAATCCAAGTTTACCCTATCAGCCAGTCCTAAGAGCTCTTAATTACTCCTAAGAGCTTTAAATACATTAGCTCATTTAATCCACACAATAACCCAATGAAGTACGTATTATTCTCATTCTCATCTTACAGATGGGGTAACTGAGGCACAGAGGGGTAACTTATTTGTATAAAATCACAGGTGGCAAATTAAGAGTTTGCATCCAATTTTCCTGAGGTCTATGCTCTTAATGAGATTATGCTGTATTAAAAAACAGGGGCAAAACTAACAACCCATGGCTCCATGTGCAATGTTTTGCAAGTCACTGATTATTGGGCTTATGGTCTGGGTAAGGACAGAAAACCAGTATTATGTGAGCATGTGTCTTTGTGGGAATGATGTGGTGTGATACTAGAGAAATATTTGGGCAAGCCTTTCTTTGTGATGGTAATCTCTCCAGAGCATGCATCATAATGCCTCTCTGCACATGTTATGCATCTGTCTATCTATTTCATAGATGGCTGTGCCTGGCTGTTCATCTCTTATGTGTGTCTGGGGAGGAGGTTTTATGTGTACAGAGGATATATGTGGAAAAAAGGATATATGCCCAGTGAGAGAATTAGTGTTTAAACTGGGTCATGAGGATTGCTTTGACCTCTGTTTTCCCCCACCCCAAAGGGTTCTTTTCAGTCCTTTGATGATTTCCCCATGTAAGGCGAGAAACTGGGACACAACTGGAGGATGTTGCCTTTTGTTTTCTCTGATTAGAAACATTGACTCTTTCCTTGAGAGAAGGTTTTCCTCCTCTTCTGCATATCCCAAGCTTGTTCCAGCTTCTCCTTAGTAACATCAAAGGCACAAAACAATCATTGGCTTTGGAATAATTTCTAAACCAATAAAACTCTAGCTAAAAGTGTATAGCACCAATGCTAGTCGCATAGAAAGACATAGTTCCATCCTGAGCTCCCTCATCCCAATCTATATATGGGTAGTTTTGCACTGGCATAGAATGGCAGGTTTACGAATGTCCAAAGATGTCTTATTAGAAAAATCTCAGGTGCAGGGGAAAGCCCAGGACATGAGGAGGATTAGAGAAGAGGGTGAGCGACCTAGGCAGGGAAGGATAACAATGGTATGTGAAAAGGAAGGAGAAACAATCACAAGATGTCAGTTTACTCTATAGTGCACATACAATGAAACTCCTGCCAAATTTGTGGTGTGTCCTAGCATCTGAAGAGCTTTGAATCTTCTAGCACCCTGGGGCTATTCTGGGATTCCAGTTGCCACCCACTCAACAGCCAAGAAATTCAAACCATTTCAGGAGGATTCCATTGGCTTTAGAATGAAATGGAATTTATATTATATTGGTAGCTCACAGAGAACACTTACATTTAAGAAGTAAAAATATGATATCACAGATGAATATGCAGATTGTGTATTGTTTGCATGCCAGAGTAAAATTAAACACCTTCATGCTTTCGTACTCCATTTCTGTCATAAACAGGATATTGGCAGAAAGTCATCTGAAAAAAAAAAAGAAACACTGACCTGCAGTGAGTACTGCCAAACCCCATGCTAACCCAGTGACACATCATTAGCTCAGAAGTTGAAAGCAAATGGTGTTTCTGAGGGTTTGATGTTTATTATTTATTGTGTTTTTTTAAAAAAAGCACTCTTATAAAACCTCTGTCATTTTTTCCTCTGTGAACCTTTATAAAAATATTAAGTGCCACTGTGGGGTTAGCATAGTGTTATGTGATACAGAGGAATATAATAGCAGGTGTATTAAGTCTCTATCCCTGTCTTCAAGGACTTTATAGTCTAGTTGAGAAAACAGAGCTAACAATATGAAACATTGCCAAGCAATATAAAATAATTTAGCACTAAACTGTGTGACAGTAACTGTAAGTGCTGTAGTAATTTGGGGGAGAGGGTGATCGAAGAAGGCTAACATTGTTACCATCAATAATATCTATTGTTCACTAACACTTAATGTGCTCCAGGTGTCATGTCAAGTGCTTTACATGTATTATCTCATTTAATCTTCTCAGCTACCTCTGAGACAGGCACTATTATTATCCCAATTTTTCAGATGAGGAAACTCAGGTAGCTAAGTGATTTATCCAAGGGGAGCATAGAAATGAGACTAGAGAGGCATGGAGGGACCTGATTACAGAGGACATTAAAAGCCATGCTAAGAAGTTTGGCATTTATCCTAAGGTCAAAGGGAAGCCAATTGAAATTTAGTATGAAGCCATTTTAAGCATGGGTGTAGCGGTTTTTTTAATGTTTGTTTTTGTTTTGTTTTGTTTTGTTTTGAGACGGAGTCTCCCTCTGTCTCCAGGCTGGGGTTCAGTGGTGCGATCTTGGCTCACTGCAACCTCCACCTCCCAGGTTCAAGGGATTCTGCTGCCTCAGCCCCCTGAGTAGCTGGAATTACAGGCATGTGCCACCACGCCCAGCTAATTTTTTTTTTCTTTTGTATTTTTAGTAGAGACAGGGTTTCACCTTGTTGGCCAGGATGGTCTTGATCTCCTGACCTCGTGATCTGCCCACCTTGGCCTCCCAAAGTGCTGGGATTACAGGCATAAGCCACCGTGCCCGGCCTGCAATGTGTTTTTTTTAAAGTTCATACTGTCCCTCTGCTGGGTTAAGTACACATTGGGAAAATAAATGATTGGAGACAGAGGGACCAATTAGGAGACTGTAGTAGCATCATGCTTGGCACATAGTAGGCACTCAATGTGTATTTGTTGGATGGATATATTAATTCAGGGAAGAGATTTTGGTGGACAGATCTAGTGAAATATAAGGGAAGATGATAGAAAAGGATAGATTTGAATTATATTTATGAGGTAAATATAGGGGATGTGATGATTAACTGGATGTGGGGAATAAGAAAGATAAATTAATAATGAAGCCCTGGGTTTCTGAGGAGCTGGTGATACCCTTCATTCATTTAGGGAACATTAGAGAAGAATCAGATTTAATGGAACAGGATGTAGGAAAGAGACGAGTTCAGTTCTGGAAACACTGAGTTTGTAGTGCCTGTAGTTATGCAAATGAAATTTCCAGTAATCAGTTAGTTATATTGGTCTAAATTTCAGGAGAGAGACTTAGGATAGAGATAAATATAATTAAGGCAAATGGGGATCTTTTTGAGGTGATGGAATTGCTCTAAAGTTGGATTGTGGTAATGGTTACAAAATTCTGTAAATTTACCAAAATTATTGAGTTGCCCACTTAAAATGGGTGAATTCTGTGGCATGTAGATTATATATCAATAAAGCTCTTAAAATTAAAAAAGTTAAGCAAGGTACTGGCACATAGGTAGTAATTGAAGCCTTAGAAATGGATGAGGTCACCTAACTCAGTGTGCTAGAACTCTCAGAATACTGACATTTAAGGGACAGCCAAAGGAGTTGGAATGATCAGAAGGAAAACTAGGAAAATTTGCATCATAGAAGTCGAAAGAAGAAAGCATTTTCAGAAGAAGTGAATAGATGATCTTTTAAATAATGATTTGAAAGACTTAAATATCTTGAAATGTCAATAGGAAGGAGTGGAACCAGAAGAGAGGTTGGCTGAAGGAAAGGGAAGAAGATTAATCAAATGAGGACCCCAGGAAGCTAGAAGAGGATGGAATACAAAGCCTCTAGGAGAGGACTGATGAACTTTCTAGAGAGATATATCACTTCTTTGTAACAGGAGAAAGGAAAAATGATTGTTTCCTTATTGTTTTGTGAGAATTTAAAAGAATTCCCTGGAATAAATTTTATTTTCTCTGTGACAAAGGAAGTAAAATCATTTGTTACGATTTTACTATGAGTGAGAATGGAGGTGGTAGGGTTGAAGCTTTGTGGACGGTAGAGATTGCTACTGTGGAGATATAGAGAGAGCTGTTAAGAGAAACACAGAATTAATAAGAAACTTTGAAAGCCTGCTTGAAGTTGGACACCACAAATTTAAAGGGAAATCAATCTATGCTTCCATGATTAGCATATAGGTCACACTTAAAACCATGAAAATGAATGAATTTGGCCAGGAAAAGTTGATTAGGTGAGGAAAAGGACATAGATATAGATTAGATAGAGATAATATGTATTATTAACCTTTTACCTGTCACGTGTTGTGATATTTCCCCCCAGTTTGTCTTTTGTCTTTATTTTCTGTATGGCTTCTGGTTTTTCTTGCTTGTGAAAGGTCTCCCCCTCCTTAAACTTTCTTTTCATATTTTCGGTGGTTTTATTTTTTATATTTTAAGTCTTTGATGTACCTGGAATTTGTTTTAGAATATGAGATTTTGAAATGTATTTTAGGACATGTAGTTGTGTTTCCTTTCAGATAGATAACTGTTATGCTAAGCCCATTTAGTAAAAAAACAGTCTTTTTCCTGTTGAGTGGATATGCTACCATTGCCATATATTGGATTTCCATATGTATTTGCTTCTATTCTAGGCCCTATTCTGTTCCATTGACTTAATTTTCCATTCTTATGCCAATACCTTACTATTTTCATTATACTAATTTTTTAATAATATCTGATATTTCCTTACTATTCTTAGATATTTTTTCTCCATATTTTTACATATTTGTGTCTCCATATGAACTTTAAAATAATTTTGTATAGTTACAAAATATACTCAGTTTGGATTGTGATTATCACTATATTACAGTTGTGTATTAGTTTTTGGAAGAAAGACATTCCTATGGTATGTCTTCCCTTCCAGAATCACGGTATATCTTTGCATTTTTTCAGGTTTTATTTTTGGGACCACTTCTTTAATATTTAGTTGTTTTCTTCAGATAGGTACAGTACTTTTGTTGTTGTTGTTGTTGATTCCTAAGTAGTTTGTACTCTTGTCCGTGCTGTGAATGGGCTACTTTTCTATTTCCGTTTTTAAAAGCATATGGAGGAAAGCTTTTGATTTTATGTATTTTCTTGTGTATAATAATCTTACCATACTGTCAATCTTATATTTAAAAAAAAAAACTAGAGTCTCGGGTTTATCTGAGGCACTTATATCTCCTTTACCAATATTTATACCAATTATTTCATGTTCTGTCTTTCTTTTGCCTCAGCTAAAACATTTAAAACACTATGGTGATATCATACATCCTTGCCTTGTTCATAATGTTACTGGAAAGGGCCTTAGCATTTTACCATTTAGTATGAAGTTTGCTATTTATTATATTTGAACGCTGTTTTATTTAGAATTTTCACTTGGACTGGCTGCTGATTTTGTTTAAAAGCCTTTTAGAATATATTAATATAACCCTATATGTTGATTTTTTTCTAACCTTGAATCATTCTTTTATATTTGGAATAAAAAGTGTTTGGTTATGATATTTTACTCTTGTTGCCCTGCTACTTTTGTTAAACATTTTTCTCTATATATTCAGAACTGAAATCCATTTATAGCCTTATTATTTCTGATACCATTTTAGGTTTCTGATATTGTGGAATTATACTAGATCTAGTGAATGCATTTGAGATGTTTCTGTCTTTCTCTGTGGTCTTAAATAGTTTAGGTTGTGTAAGAATGATTTGTTTTTTCAAAGTTTACGGAACTCAGCTCTAAAACCATCTGGGCCTGCAGCCTTAAAAAAAATTACAGATTGTTAATCACCCTTCCAATCTGGTCTAAAGTTATTTGATTCTTGAGGTTTTGTTACGTCTTCTTGGGTAAAAGCATTTAATAGATTTTTAAATTATATGCTATACATTGCATATGATATTCTCTTATAATTAATATCTATCCAATGGTGTGCTGGTGCTGACTTTCCAATTGTGTGCATTGTGTGCATTTTCCCCATATTTTGTTTTGGTGTATATACATTGGTAGCTTAAAATCCACTAAAGTGTAAATTTTCACACTATGGAAATCAGCAAGCACTACAAATTGTGGCTTTTTTTTTTTTTTGAGAGCCAATTGTTAAATGGTTATCAGCATACTATTATCTATATCTATAAGTGTATCTCCTTTTCCACTGTTAGTGTTGTATTTTTGTTTTATTTTCTCCCTTTTTCCTTAATAAATAATTTCAAAGAAGCAGCTTTTGATGTTAATTATCCCTTGCAAGGTAGTTTCATTTTGATTTTATTAATTTGAGCTTTTTAAAAGTGAATTTCCTCCTTCTATTTACTTTCATTTTATTGCCCTTTTCCGGTTTCTTAAATTGAGTGAATTCCTGTAGTTTCCATTTTTATATATTTTCCTGAGTAGAGCTTTAACTGTATCCCATATATTTTGGTATTTAGTGTGTGCTCTTTCATTATTTTCTATAAAATTAACAACTTAAGTTTCATTTTCCTCTTTGATTACAAGGTTATTTAGGAGTATTCAAGCAGAAAATTTCCCTGACCCCTTTGCTGGCAGGAACTGGAGTGCATGGGTGCTAGAACGAGTCAGCCACTTCAGTGCCAGCAGGGGCAGACTCCACTTTCTTGACCCCACTGTGTTCCACCCCTTGCAGGAGGGGGAGCACAGGTGAGCAGGTGAAGGAGCTGGGGCAAGCGCTTTTGGGTGCTGGCAGGAGCAAAATTCTGTGCTTCCCCACAGCAGCATCTAGGGGGGTGCCCATGTCCCCTGAAGCCCCAGAAAGAGTGTTACAGTCAGTGCTCTTCTAGCTTTGCTGTCTGTGAATGGCTTAAGTGTTAACAGCTCAGTGGAGGGTCAGTGTGACGGCCTTTTGCACTCGCACTTGAGTTCTTGTTCGACATCCATGAGGAATGAGGTCACATGAACAAATTGGAGATGGTAAATGTGGAGGATTTTATTTCCAATGAAAGTGGCTCTCAGAGGGAAGGGGAGCTGAAAAGGGGACAGAGTGGGACGATCATCTTCCTCCAGAGTCTAGCTGTCCCCAGCTGGACTCCTCTTCAAAACAACACCGTAAAGCTGTCCCTCTGAAGTCAAGCTGCTTCTCTCCAACTTCCAACCATAGTCTCCAATGTCCAGCTGCTTTTCCTCTTCTCTCTGCTGGCGAAACCTGGGGTTTTTATGGGCACAGGATGGGGGGCAGGGTGGGGTATGGGTGGTTTTGGAAAAGGCAGCATTCAAGCAGGAAAATAGGAATGCATGTTCTCACTTTGGGCCACGGTTCCAGGCTTGAGGGTGAGACCCTCGCCAGAGACCTACCCTCTTCTGCCCAGAATTTCCCTGCCTCCTGTCCCTGTCATTTCCCTCCTCTGAAGAGGCACATCTAACTGCTGTTATAATATGGACAATGACTGGTCTTAGCTACTTCCTGCTTACAGGGGGTGTTAGTATGGGAAGAACAGCAGTCAGATTCCTCCCCAAGGTCTACCTAAGGGTCCCCGGCAAAAGGGAGCCATTGTCTGAGGCTCTGGTTGCCTGACTGTTTGGAGTTTGATAGCCTCTAGGCACAAAGAAACAAGTTTTACAGGGTTAAGTATGCATGGACCAAATATATGTATTATACAAAGAGGAGTTAAAAGGAGAGAATCTATTGCCGAAGATTACAGAAATAAGAAGTGAAATATACTAATCATTCTGAAAACATTATACCCCGTGGTATAGCACAGAATGAAGGTAAAAACAACAAGTATAGGCAAGACTATAAAGAGGATATCCATGGAAGGTTAATCATTAACACTTATCTTTTGTGATTTTTAGCTTGAGTTCCCCGATCTCTTCACATTGGTACTTTGGGTACTCTTCTGGGTTGACACAGGTAACTCTGTCAGCTTCTCAGGCCTTTACTCATGTATAGTGAATACAATGATCTATTCCAGTGACTTTCAGTGCCATAGGAGTAGAAAGAAGTATAATCCCTCCCAATCTGGGCTTATAGAGGGAGAAAGGAAAGGAAGTACCTTTACCAGTACTAGGTCCCCTGGGTTGAATAGGGGTGGCCCTAGTTCATGGTATTGGGCCTCCAACAGTTGTTTCAGTTCCTGTTGGAAATGGGCCAAAGAAGTTATATGTTTAATCAAATCAGAGGTTTTTTTGGTCCAGCAAGAAATCATTGGTGAGAAAAGGCCATCCACACATCATTTCAAAGGAACTCAAACCCAGTTTTGGAGGGGTGTTTCTAACATATAGTAGGGCTATGGGGGCGATGAGTCTCCTAAGACAGTTTCCTGAGGTGCATTTTGGTATCATTCAGCTTTTCTACCTTTCCTGAGTTTTGTGGTCTCCAAGCACAATGAAGATGGTACTGTATGCCTCGTGCCTTTGAGACCCCCTGGGTGACAGCTGCCTTGAACAGGGGCCATTATCACTCTGGAGGTACTTAGGGAGTCCAAAGCAAGAAAGTATCTCATTAATTAGTACTTTTATCACCTCAGAGGCTTTCTCTCTCTGACATGGAATTGCCTCTACTTAATGAAGTTATCTCTCCACACTAGGAGATACTGGATGCCTCTTGCCTTTGGCATATGGGTGAAATCCACTTGCTAGTCTTCCCCTGGATAGCCTCTTGTCCTTTGGATTCCTGGGGGAAGAAGCTGTCGATTAAGGGGATTATTTTTAAGGCAAGTCTAGCAAGCATTAACGATCTGTTTAACTGTATCAGGTTTTTACCTGAGAACAATCTCTGGGCCAACTGATAGGTTTTATCCTTACTTAGGTGGAAGGCTTGGTGAAGGATTTTAAGAACTTTTGTATTGGTCAGCAGCCTGTAGATGAAGCTTGCTGTCCTCCAATTGTAGCCATCCTGGGGACTGAAAGATGTATCCCTGAGAGGTTACCCATTCTATTTCCACAGGAGAATATTTAGATTTTATTTCTCTTATGGGACCCTCTCAGATCAGTGAGGCTCCAAGTGGATCAGAAATCTGAGGCCCTGTTGCTGCTGATTTAGCTGCTTGGTATGCCAATCTATTTTGCTCAGCTACTTCATTCATACCTTTTTGGTGGCCTTTACAATGTATTACCACCACTTCACATGTGAGAAAAACCGAGGATAATAGTCTGTTAATTTCCTGATGGTATTTAATGGGACACCCATTATCTGTGAGGAAGTTTCTCTCTTTCCAGATAGTGGCACGGGCATGGAGGACTAGGAAAGCATACTTAGAATCAGTGGAAATGTCAACTGTTTTTAGTTTGCTTAACTGAGTGCCTTTGTGAGGGCAATTACTTCGGCTAATTAAGCACTTGTCCCTGAGTAGAGAGACACGCTCTCAACAATATCATTCAGAGAAACTGTTGCATACCCTGCTTTATGGATCCCTTGTTCTACAAAAGAACTTCTGTCTGTAAAGAGAATCCAGTTTGGGTTCTCTAAGAGAACCTCTTGAGATTCTCTTGAGATCCTCTCTGGTCACATAGGTGCATACTACTAGCTGTTCACAGTCATGTTCAAGCTTCTCAGCTTCCTCTGGGAGGAAGGTGGCTGGATTTAGAGAGGGACAGGTTCTTAATTGGACTTCAGATCCCTCTAAAAGCAGAGCTTGATACATGAGGATGCAGTTGTCTGTTAGCCAGAGATTCCCCTTGGAAGACAGCAGTCCTGACACATTATGTGGAGAGCAAACAGTTAAGTTGTTCCGCATGGTTAACTTAGTAGCCTCTGGTACCAGCAAGGCTACTGCTGCATCTGCCTGGAGGCAGGTTGTCTATCCTTTGGCCATCAAATCAAGCTCCTTACTTAGGTAGCCTTCAGGTTGCTGGGCTGGACCCGGGCTTGTGTTAGAACTCCCAGGGCCATTTGCTTTGCTTCAGACACATAAAGATTAAACATTTTCCCTATGGGGAGACTAAGGGGTGGTGCCTTAAGCAAGGTTTGTTTTAGTTGGTCAGAGGCTTTTCTAGTCTCTGGTTCCCAAATTAGACAGTGAGTTTTAGCTTCCTGAGTATCCTTTATTGGGTGACATGAGGGACAAACTATTTCACCATACCCAGGTATTCATAGTCTGCAGAATCCCGTAATGCATAAGAATCCCCTCAGTTGCTTGAGGATTTTGGGGAGGGGAAAGGAGGAGATGGACTTAATCCTTTCTTTGCCCAATGCTCTTGCCTCCTCTGACAAGATCAGACCAAGGTACTTCACTGAAGTCTGACAGAGCTGAGCTTTAGATTTCGAAACTTTATATCCTCTATTAGCCAGAAAATTAAGAAGAGCCTTACTACCCTCCTGAAAGGCTTCTTCAGTTGGAGCACAGAGGAGAATGTCATCTATATATTATAAAACTTTAACCCAAGGATAAGGGTACTCAGAGAGGTCTCTTGACAGTGCCTGCCCAAACAAGTGAGGGCTGTCTCAGAATCCCTGAGGTAACACTGTCCAGGTTAACTGGGTAGTTTGGTTAGAGGGATCCTCTAATGCAAACAAATACTGGAAGTCAGAGTGTGCAGAAGAAGGCATCCTTTAGGTCCAGTACTGTGAACCGTTTAGTTCCCTCAGGTATTTGAGGTAGCAGGGTATACAGATTGGAAACCACTGGGTGTAATGGAACCACAGCTTCATTAACGAGGTGGCAGTCCTGAACTAGTCTCCATTCCCCGTTGAGTTTTTGTATTGCCAATATCGGGGTATTACAAGGGCTGTCGCAGGGTTTGAGGAGGCCCTGCAACGTTAAGTTATCAATGATGGCTTCTAGTCCTTTCCTAACTTCTGGTTTCAGGGGATATTGTTTCTGATTAGGAAATGAGGTGGAATCCTTAAGGTGAACCTGGACTGGTATGGCATTTGTGGCTTGGTCAATTTTCCCTTGAATTGCCCAAACTTCTGTGTTAATATCAGTCTTCACTAGGGGGAGACAAATAGTTTGTCTGGAGGCCATCAGAATGGTGGTCCCCATACCCGCAGAATATACCTATTCAACAGGAGTTGGACTTTCAGGCATAATTAGAAAGGCATGGGTGAACAACAGGTCTCCCCAACTACAACTAAAGGGTTGGCAAAAATACCGGGTTAAGAGCCTTTCTGAGACACCCCTCACATTTGTGCTAAGAGAGGAGAAGGGACCCGAATTAGAGAGGAGAACCGAGAGACCAACTCCAGTGTTCAAAAGGAGGTCCACTTTCTTCCCTTCAATTTTCAGAACTACCTGGGGTTCCTGGATGGTAATGGTGGTCTGGACCACTGGAGCTGCGGAGAGGAGCCCTGGGACCCATCAGTCCTACTGGACCACTTGGGAGATTGGCTCTGGATCTGGTAACCAGCCTCCCTGGGGACAGTCTGCCTTCCAGTGGTCCCCACTGCAGATTGGACAGGGTTGAGGTGGCTTCCTCATGCTGCCTTGGCAATCTTTTCTAAAATATCCTGGCGTACTATATCTGTAGCAGTTAACAGGTGCACCTCAGGAATTCTGAAGTTTGTGGACTTGCATGGTGGCCATTAAACCCTCTGCTTCTTTCCTGTGTTTTCTCTCTCTCTCCTGGACCTCCCTATCTCTATTATAAAAGATCAAGGTGGCCACTTTCAGGAGATTCACTAAAGTACTCTCTGCTCCCAGGGTCTGTTTCTGCAGTTTCCTCCTAATATCAGGGGCTGCCTGAGTAATAAATTTATCCTTTAGGATTTGTTGTCCCTCAACTGAATTTGGAGATAGAGAAGTGTGCTTTACCAAGGGCCCTCTTAACTTCTCCAGGAAGGCAGTAGGATTCTCATCAAATCCCTGGTCTGTCATGGGTAGCTTTGTATAACTGAGAGGCTTAGTTCTGATCCTATGTAAGCCCTCCATCATGGACACCTAAAGTGTCTCCTCTTCCACTCTCCCATCTCAATATTGGGATCCTATTTAGGGTCATCCAGTGGTGCTTCACTTCCAATTGGATAAAGTTTGACTCCTTCCCTGACACTATATGTGATACTAAGCTCATCCCCAAATCCCTCTGTCAGCTGCAGAATGGTGTGCTTCTCAGTGTTAGGGTTTGATTCAAAAGTAACATAATGTCTTTCCAGGAGAGTTCAAATACTTGGGTTACATTCTGGAAAGCCACTATATAATTGTCAGTGTCATCTGAAAACTTGCCATGATCCCCCTTAATCTGCCTTAAATCCTGTAGAGAGAAGGGCAACTGAACCTTACTGGCGTCAAATTCACCAGGCATCTGTTGGAGAGGCAAGAGTGAGACTGCGGCTTGTCCAGGGTGAAGATTTCTAGGAGGAAGCAAGTTTGAGAGAGAAGCTGGATGGGGAGGATGGGGTGGACCCAGAGGAGCAAGGCTGGAGGGAGCTGGCTGTCCTGCTGGAGGTGTCTCTGGGGTTCATTTCTTTAGTTCCTTGGGATTGCCGCTTGCAGCCTCTCCTGAGATGGCAAACCAGAGGGCTGGACCAATCCTACACTATCAGCAAAGGTCTGAATTACCTGCAAGGAAAATAAAGTCTGCACATATGGCCTCAGACCATCTGTCCTCATGTTTACAGAAAAGGTCCAACTACCTGATGGTATTGAAATGAATGGTTCCTTCCTGAGGCCAAGACAGTCCTTCCTGCAGATCATAATTTGGCTAAACCTTTGTGCTATGAGGCATTTTACCTCCAGAGTATGAGGGTCAAAGCAGTTCTAGTGATTCAGAATACCCTCCAGGGGAGTATAGACGGGGGTGGTGAAGATAGCTGGTTACCCATTCCAAAAGACAGGGAAATAGGTGTTCCTCATTTCATTTCTTTCTTTCAATGAAAATTTGAGGTATGAGGGAGAGAGAAAGTGAGCCTCCCTCTTTTCTCTTCCATCATTTTATCCCCAAGACCTGGCAACCTTAGATGGATGCCACCCATAGGTGCCATTGCAGCCTGCACTCATAAAACAAGGAGGTCCTAGAGAATAGGAATTGTGTGCACTCATCTATGCCTTCATCCTCTTTACTGTTGGCAACCTTTGGGTTCCAAGGGCTTTATCTATGCCATGGAGCATGGCCTCCTTCCATGAAGCAGAGGCTTAATCAGTAGGAATTGGTCCTACCCATTTATACTGTTCCTGTTGCCTCACTTAGGATTCCTCAGATCTGGTTTTCCTTTCTAGGGCTTCAACCCAAAGTTTAACATTGAGTTTAGGGCAAAAAGGTGTCTCAGGGGGTGCATGGATTCATTTAGATTAAGTCCATGATGGGCCCTGCCAAACTTGCAGTTATCAGCCAGTGGGGCCACTCCTCCATTGCTGCCCTATCATAACCAGAGTGCCGAGGTAGGAAAAGAATCCTCTCACATAGAAAAAGAAAGGAAAAGAAAAAATAAAACAGCTGAAGAGAGGGGGAAGAACCCCTTGCTCTATGTGAATGGGTACCTTTAATCACTGTATTCTTCCCCCGCTTTGGACTGAGCTGACCTCCTCAGCCAGAGGAGTAAAGGCTCTATGGGCATGTGATGGGAGGGGACGGTGACTGGGAAATGCTGGACAGCTCCCCGTGTGGGGCCTCTGGGCCCCAAGACTGCCCTGGGGCCCTGGCGGCAGCTGTGATTTTCTCCTGCTCTCCATGGCTGTTGGAAGTGGCACATGCATGCTTTGGACATGCCCAAATGTCCCAGCCAGGAGGGGAAGGGGTGGAGAGGAAACCCACTGTGTGCCACACGTGTCTGCAGCTGTTGGGGTGGGGGTGGGGATGGCACCTCTAAGAACAAATGGATATCACATTGTTCTGAATTGCGTATCTGATTGCTGGGCCAAATGTTCATTCTACTTAATAACATTTCTGCTGTTTGCAGCAAAACTCTTAACATTATAAAAGAAGCAATAGGAGCCATTTCAAACCATGAAAGAAGAAAGGAAAGATACCACAGAAAAATCTGAGCATCTTGGCGGACCATCCATTATATCAGGGCTGGGGTCCAGTTCAGGGGCCTTCTGGCAACACCGAGGAGTGACATTGGCCAGATGCCTTCAGCCGCCCCAGGACTTTATTCTGGTCCCACACGATGGCTAGACCCCTGTGAAGGGAAACAGAGCCTTTTACCCAAAAGAGAGAAATGGCAGGGTTGCATCCTGCCCCTTGCAAGTGGCATAGCTCAGAGGAAAGTCTGAGGACAAGAAGAGACAGATCCGCATTTTTGCATTTACTCACCCTTCTGATGTATCCCAGATAAGAGCCTAAAATGGAGCAGAAAATTTCCCTGACCCCTTTGCAGGCAGGAACTCCAGTGCAGGGGTGCTAGAACTAGTTGGCTGCTTCATTGCTGGCAGGGATGGACTCCACTTGCTTGGTCCCACTGCCTTCCACCCATCACAGGGCGGGGAGTGCAGATGAGCAGGTGCAGGAGCCAGGGCAAGTGCTTTTGGGCGCTGGCAGGAGCAAAGCTTCGTGCAGATCTGCAGCAGCATCTAGGGGGGTGCCTGTGACCCCTGAAGTCCCAGAAAGAGTGTTACAATTAGTGCTCTGTTAGCTTTGCCATCCACGGATGGCTTAAGTGTTAACAGCTCAGTGGAGGGTCAGGGTGACTGCCTTTTGCACCCGCACCCGAGTTCTTGTCCAGTGTCCAGGAGGAATGAGGTCACATGAACAAATTGGAGATGGTAAACTTGGGGGATTTTATTGCCAATGAAAGTGGCTCTTAGTGGGAGGGGAGCTGAAAAGGGGATGGAGCAGGAAGATAGTCTTCCCCTGGAGTCCAACCATCCCTAACTGGACTCCTCCCTGAAGCAGTGCTGTCAAGCTGTCCTTTTGAAGTCAATCTGATTCTCTCCAACATCCAACTGTAGTCTCTGATGTCCAGTTGCTTCTCCTCTTCTCTTCTCTCTGCTGGTGGAGCCTGGGATTTTTATGGGCACAGGATGGTGGGCAGGGTGGGCCATGGGTGGTTTTGGAAAAGGCAGCATTCAAGAGGGAAAACAGGAATGGATGTTCTCACTTTGGGCGACAGTTCCAGGCTTGAGGGTGGGACGCTTGCCGGAGACCCACTGTCTTCTGCCCAGAATTTCCCTGCCTCCTATCCCTATCAGTATGTTTCTTAATTTTCAAGTGGTTAAGGATTTAGGAGTTTATCTTTTAGTTGTTTTATTCTTATTTTACAGGATAATGATCAGAGATGATAAACTATAAACTTTTTCTTCATGATCAATTTTAAATGCTCCATGAATACAAGGGAAGAATGTATTATTCTGTAGGATGCAAAGTTTACATGTAACTATTATATTGATGTACTGATAGTTTTTTTTCTATAGCCTTGCTTATTTTTGTTTTAAACTTGTTTTGTTAGTTTCACACTAAAACTATAACCATCTTGTCTGCTGCCCAGGTAGAGCTGACTTATCAAGCAGAGGAATTGGCAATAGAGAGAATTTAGTTGACATGAGGTGGGCCACGCTTCTCAGAATTTGGGGGCTGGGGTTTTTCTTTTTTCTTTTCTTTCTTTGAGGCAGGTTCTGGCTCTGTGGCCCAGGCTGGACTGCAGTGATATGATCTCAAGTCACTGCAACCATGACCCCCCTGGACTCAAGTCAGCCTGCCACCTCAGACTCCTGAGTAACTGGGACTACAGACACATGCTGCTATACCTGGCTAATTTTTAAATATTTTGTAGAGACACGATTTCACCGTGTTACCAAGGCTGGTCTCGAATTCCTGGACTCAAGGGATCTGCCCACTTCAGCCTCCCAAAGTGCTGAGATTACTAGAATGAGTCACTATGCCCAGCTTAGGGTTTTCCAAAGGTAGTTTGGGGGAAGGGCTGGGAGTGGCTGGTCATTGCCATTGGGAAGTGGTCCTCTTGCATGCTGAGTCACTTCTGGGTTGGAGCACACGAGTAGTTGGCAGGTACAGGTGAAGCCGTTCGTGGTCAGATTTACAAAAAACCTGAAAAGGTATCTCAAAAGGCCAATCTTAGGTTCTACAATAGTGATGTTATCTGCAGGAGTAACTGGGGAATTTGCATATTTTGTGAACTCTGGAATAATGGCAGGTAATCATTTATGTCTACACCTTAGCAGAATTCAGGTTCTTCTATCCTCTGAGCCTGGTGATCTCTCATTAGCTTTACAAAGATGGTTGAGTTTTGGGGAAGGGCTCTTATCATTTAAACTATAAACTACATGTCTCCTAAAGTTAGCTTGGCCTAAGCCCAGGAATAATTAAGGGCAGCTTGAAGGTCAAAGGCTAGATCCAATTTCCATCACTGACATTGTTTTCTCACTGTTATAAGTTTTGCAAGGGCGATTTCAAAATTGTATCTCTTTTTTATCTTTTCCCTTTCTATTTTCAAGGATATTTGCTTCCTAGAAGTGGAATTGGCAGTTTAAAGTAAAGCCACATGTTTCAATGTATTGACACATACTGTCAACAGTCTCTATTTGCTAAGGCAATTTATACTCGCACCAGAAATGTATAGGGGGCAGATTTTCCTTTACCATGCTGTTAGAGTGCTACTAAATTCAGTCACCTACACTTAGCCTTTTTGGTCATCTCTCAGAGAAAGATTGTTGGATGCTGGGCAGTAGTCGAGAGCAGGAGCTCCCACTAGGTTAGGGTTAGGACTGACAAAACTGATGGATGTCATCCAGTGGGCATAGTACCCCTGTTACAAATAAGACTGTTGAACTTCTGAGATTTGTGTTGCTTCAATACAGAAAGAGGTCACAGAAATAAGAAACAGCTTTGATTAAGCAGTTAAATGTCCCCATGTTCGACTTAAGTAGTTCCCTCCACAATTTCTGCCATCCCTGCATCCTCTAGATTTCTCACTCTCTTTATTCTGCCCAGTAATGACCTTTTCTTCTCTCTGATATCTCCTACAAAACTTGTTTTCTGAGATACTGAAATTCACAATGCCATATGAATGAACAGAAACTACTGTACAGGGATCTGCCTTTTCATAAAGGACATAAGTTCCTGAAAGTAGAATTCTAAGCGTGAATGGGGTGTATAGTACCAATGAGGTCTTCTATTTCTTCACTAGAAAACAGCACTCATTAGTTATTCATTAGGAATATACATGGTATTTGAAAAACCAATATTAAATTACTCTTCATAAAGTACCTGATTCAAACAAATCAACTATAAAAGTACACTTTTTAATATATAATCAGGACAATTTAAATATAGAACAAGCATTAGATGAATGATATTAAGGAATTACTTTATTCATTGTGATTATGCAATAAGATATTCTTTTGTTTTTGAGATGCAAACTGAAGTATTGGGGTGAAATAACATAATGTTTTGGATTTGGTTTAAAATGCCTCAGCAGACAGTAACCAAAGCAGCATGGTACTGGTACCAAAACAGATATATAGACCAATGGAACAGAACAGAAGCCTCAGAAATAAAATCACACATCTACAACCATCTGATCTTTGACAAACCTGACAAAAACAAGAAATGGGGAAAGGATTCCCTATTTAATAAATGGTGTTGGGAAAACTGGCTAGCCATATGCAGGAAACTGAAACTGGACCCCTTCCTTACACCTTATACAAAAATCAACTCAAGATGGATTAAAGACTTAAACGTAAGACCTAAAACCATAAAAATCCTAGAATAAAACCTGGACAATACCATTCAGGACATAGGCATGGGCAAAGACTTCATGTCTAAAACACCGAAAGCAATGGCAACAAAAGTCAAAATTGACAAATGGGATCTAATTAAACTAAAGAGCTTCTGCAGAGAAAAAAAAAAATTCCATCAGAGTGAACAGGCAACCTACAGAATGGGAGAAAATTTTTGCAAACTATCCACCTGACAAAGGGCTAATATCCAGAACCTACAAAGAACTTAAACAAATTTATAAGAAAAAAAAAAACCCCATCAAAAAGTGGGCAAAGGTATGAACAGACACTTCTCAAAAGAAGACATTTATACAGCCAACAAACATATGAAAAAATGCTCATCATCACTGGTCATTAGAGAAATGCAAATCAAAACCACAATAAGATATCATCTCATGCCAGTTAGAATGGCAATCATTAAAAACTCAGGAAACAACAGATGCTGGAGAGGATGTGGAGAAATAGGAACACTTTTACACACTTGGTGGGAGTGCAAATTAGTTCAACCATTGTGGAAGAAAGTGTGGCGATTCCTCAAGGATCTAGAACTAGAAATATCATTTGTCCCAGCAATCCCATTACCTGGCAATCCCAAAGCATTATAGATCATTCTACTATAAAGACACATGCACATATATGTTTACTGTGGCGCTATTCACTATAATAAAGACTTACAACCAACCCGAATGTCCATCAATGATAGACTGGATAAAGAAAATGTGGCACATATACACCATGGAATACTATGCAGCCATAAAAAAGGATGAGTTCATGTCCTTTGCAGGGACATGGATGAAGCGGGAAACCATCATTCTCAGCAAGCTATCACAAGAACAGAAAACCAAACACTGCATGTTCTCACTCATAAGTGGGAGCTGAACAATGAGAACACATGGAAACAGGGAGGGGAACATCACACACTGGGACCTGTTGGGGAGTAGGGGGCTAGGGGAGGGTCAGCATTAGGAGAAATACCTAATGTAGGTGATGGGTTGATGGGTGCAGCAAACCACCATGGCACGTGTATACCTATGTAACAAAACTGCATGTTTTGCACATGTATCCCAGAACTTAAAGTATAATTTTAAAAAATGCCTCAGCAGAAAAAGGAGGGAATAGATCAAGCAAGTATAGAAAAATGTTGATGGCTTTTGAAGCTGGGGGATGGACACATGGGGCTTCATCATATTCTCTAGTTTTAAGTATGCTCAATTTCACAATAAAAATGTTTAAAATTGCAATAGTAACATATTTTCACTGCAACCAGTTTTTTAAAAAGCCAAAATGCATAAAGCAATCATTTTTAAGTTTTCCTTGCCCTCTTTTCACACAATCTACGGCATAGCTTATTTTTATACCAAATCCATTTTTATCAAAGTCCTATATCCCCATTCTCAGGACTAGCCTAGTTTTCTCCCATGCCCAATTTATCTTCCTTTTCGTTACATTGTTTGAAGCTCCTCCGTGAGGAGAATGTGATGACAGGGAAAGATCCAGGTGTAAGAGCTAAGCCATATTATTGTTTAAAGACAGTCTGTGGGAAAGTGGCTGCTAAGGAGATGCATTCTTTATTAGAAAATATATTTGGAATCTGGTGCTGAGGATGTGAGATCTGAACTCAGTAAGAGATCATGGATCTGAATTGCTACAGTATATTCAGACCAAAGTAGCTGAATAAGTTAGCTCACTATCCAAATAAGGACAACTTAGCCTTTTAGGTTCTAGATGAGATTAAGAAGAATGATCTATTCAGATTTTACAGAATGGAAGTCATTTCTGAGTAAAAACTTAAGCCTTTAAATTATTTAGAAACATTATTATGTACATACATATACACAATTTATAAGTTCCAAATCTACCGCAAATAACCAAGAAAATATCCTGGAAGTACCAGTTGTAAATGATAAACTCTCAAGAGTTGAAGTGCCAGCTATCCTATAGTAAGATGAGTAAGTAGAGACATAAATCAAAACCTGAATTTCAGCTTTTTGGGAAAGAAGTACTTTTTAGGAAAGAAGTACCAGACCAGGGTAGCAACTTGGAGTTGGAGAGGAGTAGGGATGGAAATCAATATTTATTGAATTCCTACTATGTTCCAGGTAGTGTGCTAAGACCATTGTCTCTGTTATCTCATTTGATTCTCACAACCACTTGTGAGGTAGGTAACATTGTTTCTATTTTACCAGTCAGAAAGATAGCTCAGAGATGTTAAGTGACTTGTCTAAAGTCACTTGGCTTTCAAGTGTCAAAGCAGGAATTCAGATTCAGGCCAGCTTGGCTTAAAAGCCAGATTTTTTCCCACTCTGTTGCCTGAGTGGAAATGGAAACTTAGCACAGGAAAATCCTCAAAAAAAAAGGAAAGGTGGTTCTCCTCAAAAATAAAAATAAAAATAAATTTTAGCTACAAAGAGAACAACAATAACAAAACAAAACAAAACAAACAAACAAAAAACAGGACAGGTTGTAATGGAACATGGTAGAAGCCTTGGCCTTGGAGTTAGGATGCCCAGTTTGGGTTGTAACTCTGTCATTTGCTAGCTTATATGACTTTGATAATTTACCTCTCTGGATCTCAGTTTCCTCATCCATAAAATGCAGACAGCAGTGTCTACCCTATCTAATCAGGTTGTTGTGAAGATCAAATATAGAGATCAAATATATCTGAAAGCACTTTCTAGGCCAAGCCAGAATAACTATACAGCTACAATAACTATACAATCATAATTATTTCTTTTACTAGCAGTAACAATGTATTAAGATGGTCAGATTTTTGGAATTTCCCAGCAGGTTGAGATTCCTTCCTGTTTGTTTCATACATTTTTTTGGTTTTTTTTAGGAAGAGTTTCACTTTGTCACCCAAGCTGGAATGCAGTGGCGCAATCTCAGCTCATTGCAACCGCCACCTCTGCCTCTCAGGTTCAAGTGATTCTCCTGCCTCAGACTCCCGAGTAGCTGAGATTACAGGCATGCACCACCATGCCTGGCTAATTTTTATATTTTTAATAGAGACAGGGTTTCACCATTTGGTCAGGCTGAACCTAAAACTGACCTCAAGTGATCTGCCCACCTTGGCCTCCCAAAGTGCTGGGATTACAGGCGTGAACCACTGTGCTTGGCCCATCCTATTCAGGACCTCCAACTCCCTTGGGGTTTTCCCCATAGAAACCCGTTCGTTTATTTCTTGACTCACGAGGTAGTTGAGACCCCTGGAAATATGTTCTCAAGACCTCTTTGTTGCCCGGTCACAGAGTTCAGCGTTGGGTATTATTCTGAGGCTTCCCTTCCCTCTGATGCTTGCAAACAGAATTCCTCTGGTCCTTGTCCTTCAGGCTCTTTCCTGGTACTTCTCTATCTTATTTCCCTACTCCCTCAGCTTAGAAGCAACATAGGCTCTTCTTCAGCTATTTTCACTCTTCTGCTTGGGCCCTTGCTTCTTCTAGTGGACTGGAATCAGACTGTTTTCTGTCTGCCTAGAATCAGATTTTTTCCCTTTTGTCATCCAGAGTTCCCTGTCTCAGAAAGAATGACCTCTTTCTCAGAACAATGCCCTTTTCAACCTTAGCTATGAGAGCAAATTTCCCTGGCCCTCCTAGTAGAGATTCCTTGCTCTCTATCTATACAGGGAGTATCAGGATGGTGAATCCATCCCTCAGAAACAAATGTCTTGGGAGGTGTGCTTATGTCAGACTTGAGTACAGAAGGTGGCTAAATGCTCCCCACAATCTGATCTGAGACTTAAGAAGGCAGAAACTCTCACTGGCTTGACTTGTTCTCCTCCCCTTCCATAATTTCTTGGTTGTGAAGGCAGTGAAAAGGACGGCCTTGGAAAAATCCCGGGACTAGAAATCAGGAAACCTGGGTTCTGGTGCTGGCTCTGTCACCCACTAGTCACATGAACTTGGGCAGAGCAGCCTGTGCAAACCTCTGTTAGACTGCCTGCTCTTCCATGAAGGAATTTCTTGATTACAGGCTGTTTCCTTGGTTGGACTAGAAGCTTCCTGAAGGTAGCAGCTATGGCTATGCCACAATCCTTTTGGAAACTGCAGTTTCTAAGTGGTCTCTCTGGCCCATCCTGTTCCCCTCCTATCCATTTTCCACATTGCTGTGGGAATGAATTTGTAAAATGCAAAACCTCTCATGTCACTCCCTACCACAAACCCTTTAATGGTTCCCCCATTGCCTTTAAAACCCATTATGATCTGGACCCTACCTACCTCTCTAGCATGGTCTCCCAGCCCTTTTTTCTGTCTTGGTCTTCTCTGCTGTGAATCTCCCCTTCCTCTATCTAACTCTCATTCATTCTTTAAAAATATCACGTCCTTAGGAAGACTTCCTTGACCATCTAAGCTCCCCACTTGACAACTGTTGGTTAAATCCCCGTCTTATAAGCACCTAAAGATTATCCTTATTACACGATAAACCTCTTTTGTAGCACTCCTCAAACAGGTTACTGCTAAGTATCTGCTTCCCTTTTCATCATAAGATTCACGAAATGATGGCAGAGGCCTTATCTGTCTCATGTATTGCTAAGTGCTTACTAAAATGCTTAGCACATAATAACAGTAAAATTTGTTCGATGGTGATATGAAATGACCTGTAAGGTATCCACATAAATGAGTGTTGACTGCTTCAAGAATTGGGCGTATCCTTCACGGTAACAGTGATGTCTGTCTGTAATCTTTCATGTTCTCATGGCTTTCTGAAAAGCAGTGCTATTATTGAAATATCTCCCATAAACATTATAAAACAGTAAAACAGTTAATGTCCTTTTGATCTTGTAATGTAGTATTACACAGATCTTCTCACTTCATGTAAAAACCATGATCTTTGTCAGTGCTTCTTTTTACTGCTAGAATATGAAACTGAATTTTGCATATTAGCTGAAATATTACTAGAATGTTTTTGTTTCGTTAATATCTCAGGTTAACAATCTGCTATTTGATTCTTTAACCTGTCTTGAAAAGGCATATATATGTCTCATTACTTAAAGAAATTGGGTAGCTGATTTGAGAATACACCATTATTTTAACTTTTTAGTTGATTCTATTTTTAACATGAAAATAAACAAATCAATTTAAAACTTTTAAAAAGGAACGATTAAGTAGATATATTTTATCTTGTTTTTGGAGGAATGTCAATATTGTGAAGCACTTCTCCAAATCCTTTTAAGAAGAATGTGAGTTGACTTATTAATAGTAATATGTTCATGGGGAGTAATACTTATCACTGGGAGATAATAATATGTACTATATTACAATAGTAATATGTAAGTGGAAAGAAAAGTGATAGACTTGAGTCTGTCTGGCTCTGTTTTATAAGCTGCGTACACTGAACCTCATTTTATTCATCTAAAAAATAGGATGATAGTATGTACTTTGAAGAGTTATTCTGAAAGTTGAAGATATAAAGTACTAGCACATCTAGTGATGCCCTTTTGCCATCTGTACTTTATATGCTGTTCATTCATTCCACAAATATTTAAGTGCATTTCTGCATTGGGCCAGGCACTGGGAACATAATGGTGGACATGGCACCTGTCCTCACAGAGCATACACTCCTTCGATTTTCCATCTGTAGGAGTACTGCTTAGCTTAGCCTTCACCTCCTTCAAGAAGCCATCACCCATGCTCTAAGCCTCTCTCCCTGCCTCCCTCATATGGTTCAGATGTTCCTCCTCGGTGTCCTCAGAGTAACCTGAGCGTACTTTCATCATAGCACTTCTATATACCGATTTGTCTCCCCACCAGGCTAAGCTCTCAGGCCGAGTATGGTGTCCTATCCTTTTTTTTTTATACCCAGCACATGGCTTGGTACACGAATAGGTACTGAGAAAGGATATTTGTATAAACAGTGCCCTCTGGTAGCCAGATGTTGTAAACACAATCTTTTATGCATCATAAGGGTGAGTAAAGCCCAGGTGAGTAAAGCACGTAGGAAAGGCAACTTTTTCTTTATTTTAACACAGGGAAAGGAAATATTTCAGAATATGTGGTCTCCTAGGATCTCCTAGGTCTCCTAGAGATGTTGTTATTCCACCATCTCTCCAAATCTTTCCTAATTCAGGAAACAATATTTAAATGACACAATAAAGGAAAACTATTTTGAGTGTGCAAAAAGAAAATAAAAGAGAAATTTGTCTCACGTAATAAAGAAATGTAACATCATATACAATTTTTCATAATACCTTTATTTCAAGGCCTACACACATTCATTCATTCATTCAACAAATATTTACTGAGCATCTACTGTGTGACAAGCACTATTCTAGGTGTTAGGGATACAGTAATGAACAAAACAAAGTGCTTAAACTTAAAGAGCTTACATTCTCATAGGAGGAGACACACAATAAACAAACATATTGTATTAGGGATTATAAGTATTACGGATAAAAATAAACTACGTTACAGAGTGGGGTGAGTGTGTGTCTGTGTGTGTGTGTGTGAGAGAGAGAGAGGACGCCATCTGAGCAAAGGCCTGAAGATGTATTAGAACTTCAGAGAACTACAGAAATGCTGGTTGACCAGGCCTGCCTAAAACATTATGGGACTTTAAGAGAGTTTTCTTTCTTTTTTCTTTTTAAAAATAAGTTTAATCTTATGTAAAAGTTGCTAAAATAATACAGAGAGTTCCCCCATACTATTTAACTAAACTTCCCCAATGCTAACATCTTATATAACCACATAACTATCAGAACTAGGAAACTGTCATTGGTGCAATAATTCTATTGAGCAAACTATAGACCTCATTTGATTTTCACCAGGTTTTGCATGCACTCAAAATGTTTTGGGGGGGGCGGGCGGAGAATTCTATTAATCTTATCACATTTATAGATTCTTGTAATCACCTCTGTAATTAGGACAGTATTGTTTTATCATCCCCCAAAAACTCATTTACTTCTTTATAGGCACATCTGTCCCCCAGCAACCACTGATATGTTCATCATTACTATACTTTTCTCATTTCTAGAATGTTACGTAAATGGAATCACATAGTAGGTAAAATATTGTGATTTGCTATGTCGCTCATCATAATGCCCCTAACAGCCATTCAATTTGTTGTGTACATCAATAGTTTTTGATTTGTTATTACTAAGTAGTATTCTATTGTGTGAATATTCTACAATTTGTTTATACGTGCCCACAGTGAAGAGCATTTCAGTTGTTGCCAGTTTTTTGCTAATAGAAACAAAGCTTTTATGACCATTCATGTAAGGTTTTTGTGTGGACATGAATGTTCATATTTCTAGGGTAAATACACAAGGATGAGAGCTAGAGAGTTTTATTTCTTCAGAGGGATTTATAAACAAGTGCCATGCTTCACAAAACAAGCAGTAGATTGGAAAGAACACTGGATAGGACTCAGAAGATCTGGCTCAAGCCTTGCCCTGTCATTTAGTAGCAATGTGATGTCGGATAAGCCTCTTCCCTCTCTAGGTCCCATATTTCTATCTCTTAAGTGATGGAGTAGAAATCGATTATTTCTTCAGTCTTTTTAAGATCTAATTACATGGCTCTGACGAGATAGAAAGGAGGTTTCTGCCTCATTTCACAAAAAATTGTATAGCTACGTACATAAAATACCAGATGAAACTTCTTCCTGGTTCAGTCTTGGAAGAGTGTAAGTGTCCAGGAAATTATCCAATTCTTCTAGATTTTCTAGTTGATTTGCGTAGAGGTGTTTATAGTATTCTCTGATGGTAGTTTGTATTTCTGTGGGGTCGGTGGTGATATCCCCTTTATCATTTTTTATTGCGTCTATTTGATTCCTCTCTCTTTTCTTCTTTATTAGTCTTGCTAGCGGTCTGTCAATTTTGTTGATCATTTCAAAAAACCAACTCCTGGATTCATTGATTTTTTGGAGGGTTTTTTGTGTCTCTATCTCCTTCAGTTCTGCTCTGATCTTAGTTATTTCTTGCCTTCTGCTAGCTTTTGAATGTGTTTGCTCTTGCCTCTCTAGTTCTTTTAATTGTGATGTTAGAGTGTCAATTTTAGATCTTTCCAGCTTTCTCTTGTGGGCATTTAGTGCTATAAATTTCCCTCTACACACTGCTTTAAATTACACTGTTGGTGGGATTGTAAACTAGTTCAACCATTATGGAAAACAGTATGGCAATTCCTCAAGGATCTAGAACTAGATGTACCATATGACCCAGCCATCCCACTACTGGGTATATACCCAAAGGATCATAAATCATGCTGCTATAAAGACACATGCACACGCGTGTTTATTGCGGCACTATTCACAATAGCAAAGACTTGGAGTCAACCCAAATGTCCATCTGTGACAGACTGGATTAAGAAAATGTGGCACATATACAACATGGAATACTATGCAGCCATAAAAAAGGATGAGTTTGCGTCCTTTGTAGGGACATGAGTGCAGCTGGAAACCATCATTCTTAGCAAACTATCACAAGAACAGAAAACCAAACACCGCATGTTCTCACTCATAGGTGGGAACTGAACAATGAGATCACTTGGACTCGGGAAGGGGAACATCACACACCGGGGCCTATCATGGGGAGGGAGGAGGGGCGAGGGATTGCATTGGGAGTTATACCTGATATAAATGATGAATTGATGGGTGCTGACGAGTTGATGGGTGCAGCACACCAACATGGCACAAGTATACATATGTAACAAACCTGCACATTATGCACATGTACCCTAGAACTTAAAGTATTAAAAAAAAAAAAAAGAAATGTTGCAGTGGTTACCTTTGGAAAACAAAAAAGAAGATTGTCTCTTCTTCCTCTTCCTTTTATACATTTAAAACTTCCTTATATAACAGGGCTGTAGTGCTGGTGGTGATCATGATGGTAGTGCTAGTGGTAGTGATGTGCGTGTATGTGTGTGCGTGTGAGAGAGAGTGGGGGGGGAGGAGAGAGACAGAAGGATCCTTAAAGTGTGATCTGGGTTAACATCTTAGCTTTGATACTGCCACAGCAAATGCTGTCTGCTTCATAAACATTGTGTTTTCTTAAATGCATCATTTTAAGAAAGTAATGAATTATTTGCAGCTCAGTAAGGTGACAAGGCTGTTCATAACAATTTCTTGACAATTCATCAGATGTCCAATTTACCTCTCACTTTTTCTTCTCATCTCCTTTGCACAGAAAGTGACTACTTATTAAATAAAGCCCAACTCAGCCTCTTTTTTCTGTTATGGAGTCTGAGAAGGTGGGATAGTGATCACCTGAGTGGTCCTGGACAATAATGGGAAGTGGAAAGTGTGTTGTGCCCCCCTCCCAGTTCTTCATGTACTGTGCCTGCCTTCTCTCTTCACCTTGCTCTCAATTAACATGTCAATTAACAATTCTTAAGGTATTACTATAATGCTAAGATCCTGACATTTTTATCCAAGTACTTTCAGAGACTCAAAATGACAGCACAGCTCTCCATAATATATCTCCAACCCCTGTTTCTAGTCTTATTTCCCTCCATTGCATCTGTCAGGTTGATCTAGTTTAACCAAACACATTTTCTATTTTCCTGCTTATGCTTTTGCTCATGCTATTCATGTAATTAATTCTGCCTAAACTTGTCTCCCCTTAAGCTCCATTTCTACCTGCCCAAGTCTTGTTCATCCTTGAAGACCAGCTCAGCTACATGAAACTTCATCTAATCCTCTGATTGTCCTTTTCCAAATTTTCTCTTTCCTATGATCTCATACACCTTTGATTGTATTCTATTATGTTACTTGTTTTGCTGGTCCTTAAATTATAATTAGTTGTATTCACACTCATAGTCTCTACTAGACTGTAAGTGCCTTGAAGGCAGAAGCTGAGTCTTTTTCATCATTATATCCCACTCAGGGAAACCCAGCACTATGCTGGATGCATGTGGGATATACTGTGGTATGTGGGAGACACTCAGTAAATGTTTTTTGAAATAAAAACTTCCCCAAATGATCTTTAATGCCAAAATTTCACAATATTCTGGTGGAAGGGCGATCTATTTGGACAGAAGATTTCAGAGAATAAACTAGGTTGGCATTTACTGTGAAGAGTGGAGAGCACTGAGATGGAGAAGCCAGTGAGGAATTCCTTGCAATATAATAATAATAATTATTATAATTATTGCATTTCATTTGAGTCTGGATATATGGGATCATCTACTATTTCACATGTCTTGTTCCATCTGAACAGGAAATCTCAGTACCTTCTGAGCTCCTGTGCAATGCTCTATAGTATAGATGGATGTGACTAAGCTGAGGGGAAAGTGGAAGTGGGGAAGTTATCATGGAAGTGGGGTGGAGGGAAGGCTGATGAACTTTAAACCCAGGAATAAAATACCTATAGAATGAGCAATGGGAGATCTCCCCTGCCCTCTCCCTACCGAAAATAATCCTATCAAATAAGCTCTCTGAAAGAAGCTAAGGGTAAAACGATATAGCCCATTTGCATTTCAATACAGAAGAGAAAC
Source organism: Piliocolobus tephrosceles (assembly GCF_002776525.5). Lineage (NCBI taxonomy): Eukaryota > Metazoa > Chordata > Mammalia > Primates > Cercopithecidae > Piliocolobus > Piliocolobus tephrosceles. Next base: position 46,222,241 of record NC_045445.1, on the reverse strand, counting down.
AATTGCCAAAATGACTTTTTGCAATTTCTTAAATCTTTGCAACTTATGGCTTTGGTGAACTCCCACCTATTTATTTCCTTGTACTGAACAGTGGTAAAGTCCTTCCAGCAGGGGCCTTAGGTGTTTGTATTAAAGATAGGTGGAAACTGGGGAAGACTAGGTCTTACTCTATAGTCAATCTTTGGGCTGGGAGGTAATAGGGTAGGATGGGCAGTTGGAAAGAAATATGCAAGTCAAATTTTTGCTGCCTTAAGAAGAAAGTAAAAGAGCAAAGAGCAGAGAGCAGGACCTGGAGACTTACCAGGGAGCCCGTGTTGCCTAGTGTTTAAGACTTGGAAAATTGAGGCTAAGACTCTTAGTCATAAACATCACAAACTGCCTCCCAAAAGTCTTTTTGGGGTGGGTGGATTTATACAAGTAGGTTGCCAAGATTGACCTAATGGTATTTTCAAGGAGGATAGATTTTTTTTCCCACAGACATAAAGCCATTTAGAGAAAACCACTAACCTGATACAAAGAGCAAATGTCAAAGAGCTAGGGTCTTCCACAAACCAACCAACCAGCCAAGTATGCTTATTAAGGTAACCCAGTTATTTTCAATTAAACGTTAATAAGCAAGTGAAATACCTCAATGTATTATGTTTTCAAACAAAGAAAATACCAGGGACTTTCAAATGCCTTCCAAGCAATTTGAGTTGTTTTATTCACATCACGAAGACCGGTTTTCCCTGAAGTATTTCCTGTTCAGAAAACACTTAAGGACTCTGCTCTTCTGTTGTGCTTCTTGACATGAAAAGATTTTAATGTCATTGCTTTACCTTTAGTTTGGAATTTTGCCTCTTCAGTCAACTTTTCACTCTATTAGTTGTGCCTGGTTTTATCTCCCCTGATGTGACTGTCCAAAAAACATTCCCACCCTAGCTCCCTCATTTCACCTTATATTTTCTCTACAAAATACACTCATGGAAGTATATTTTATAATGCTTGGCATTCTTATTTTGATTTTTTATTGTGCTAAATCAGTCAATAAATGTTTGTTGTAAGGCTTTGTGCCAGTTATAATGGGAGAGATAAAGTAGTGTAAAATCTTCTCTCAAGGAGCTTGCTGTCTAATTGAAGATATGTAAGCAAATGAGTACTTCTTATATTTGATATTTCCTTTCTATTTCTGATATTTTCCTTGGGTAGGCCCTGTCCACATCACAATAGTCTCCTAAATAGTCCTCAGGTTTACTATTGCCCTCCATCAAATCAGTCCCTGCTCATCTTCTTAAACAAGTTCACTGTGGTACTTCTTGCACCACCTTACTATTCTTCCCCTCAAAAATACTACTTAAAGATACCATATTGCCTAAAAGTGAAGTTCAATCTCATTTGCTTGGCTTGAAATTTCCCTCCTTCACACCTTTTTAATCAAAGTCTTATTCCATCTTTAAGGTTTAATTCAAGTTCCATTTCATCCATGCCTCTTTCCTCCACTTACCCACCAAAAGTAATCTTTCCTTTTAAGTTTAGTAGATTATAGTCTATATCACCCATTCAGTATTTAATTTATGCTACCTTGATTGGTTTCTTTTATATGTATATGGCTCTTCCCCATCCAGATTGCAAATTTTTTGAGGGCAGGGCCTTAGCATAATGCTTTGCACAGAAAAGATGCTTGATAGGATGTTTGGTAATGAAGACATGATTTTTCCTGGCTTCAGAGTAGAGGAAGGATTATGAGGATGGAAAGGAAATATTCTGGAGGTAGGGAGATTAATTAAGGAGATTTGTGCAACAATGATCCTATCACAATAGGTGATAAGGGTTTCAGCCTATTGGTTCCTTGGCTCAGATCCTCACTATATTAACGAAGAACTTTGTTTGTTTAAGGGTAGTCACGTGAAGCAGTGGGAGTGGAGAAGGAACAAAGAAACCTGTAACTGTTTGCGATCAATTGGTTGTAAACACGACTGCACTTGGACCAGCCACCGATGAAATTTAGCAAGATTAAAAAGGAAAGGAGGGAAGGACTTTGGGACTCCTGTGAATTTATGTGGGGACAAAGGAGGAGTAGCAGTCAGAGTTTACTGAACCTGAGTAACTGCAATAATGATAGTAGCATTGACATAAAAACAGGAAAATCAGAGGTGGAAGCCAGATCTGGAGAGAAGGCGGTAAGTTTGTTTTTAGACTTACTGAGTTTAGGGTAACTTGAGTAACAAAGTGAACATGTCTAATGAGGAGCAAAAGATGCCTTTTTTCACATTTAATTCAATCCAACAAATAATTACGGAACATCTACTAAGTGCCTGTCATGATACTGGAGATAGATACAGTCACATAAGACAATTCTTGCCCTCCACAACTCGTGATGGAGTGAGGAAGACAGACTAATATGATAAAATATAGGAAATGGTATAATTGAACTATATATAGAGTATGTGAGAATATAAATAAGGGATCAATTGCTTGTGTCCAAGCAAGTGAGAAAAATTACAGAAGCGATGATCTTTGAGAAGGGCCTTAAAAGATAAGTAGAAATGTGCTCAGTAAAGAGATGGGGAAATGACTTTCCAAGTAAAATAATAGTCTAGTGCAAAGGCACAGGACATGAAAGTACGTGGCATTCTAGGGGAACAACAAGGAGTCTGAAGTGACTAATGAGAAAGGGATGACAGAATAAAGATGGATGATTTGAAAGAGATGATGATTTTCAGAAATTGAAGAAAAGGGTGTTGTTACACTCAGCTGGAGAGCAGCCTATGTGTAAGGTTAAAGATGTAGTCTCTAGTGTTGAACTCTCTCAGCCCAAATCTCATCTCTGCTACTTACTAATTGTGTAACCTTAAGCAAGTCACTTAATCTCTCTGTGCTTAGTTTTTCCTCATCTGTCAAATGCAGATAAAGTTACCTACCTCAGAACTGTTTTGAGGACTGAGAGTGCCAATATATGTAAACTAATTAGAGCAATGCTTGGCATATAGTGTTATGTAAAGGCTAGTCCAAGGATTACATTTTCAGAAACAAGGTACTACATCATTGTGTACTACACCAGTAGCCACCTAAAAAGAAATTATAAATGGCAAGTGTCTAAGTTTCTAGATACTGTAAGCAAGGACCCAGAGAAAACTAAATGAATCTCTTAGTCTCAGATAAAGGAGTTCATGAGCTGGTAAGATATCTGCCTTGGAAATGTAGATCCAATTTAGGGAAAGGGTGAGGTGTCTGAGAAAAAAAAGTAGAATGGCTAGAGTGCCATTCAGAGTAAGTAGAAACCCCCATTGTGGCATTGCCCTAGAAAATGGAAAAAAGCAACATAAGATTGTCACTCACCAACAGACATATTTTATTTCAGTTAAGTAGGAAACAGAAAATTAGCCATCAAGGAGCTTCAAGTATGAGAGAGGGGGTAGTAGGGTCCAGTGACAGGTATTTTGCTTGGGTTGGAGAATTTGGAGGAATCCTCTGAAGAGGGATAGCAATTGGAGATGCAGCCCTACCTTGCTAATGAAGCACATCTAGCCCCTTGAGTTTTGATGCTCTCAAGTAACCCATTGTCTGTTCCTCAGCCTTCTAGAGCTCTGCTCGAGTGATCCTTGAATAGACTCTTGGAATGCTTGTGCTTCCCTGTATGACTGCTCTGTGTGCTGCTGAAATGGAACTGAACCTCGCCCGCCCACCCAGCCAGCCCAGGGGTTTCACTTGACAGAACTCGGTTTGAATTCTGGTTTTACCACTTACTAGTTGTGTGATTTTTGAGCAAGTCACTAAAATTCTCTATGCCTCAGTTTCCCCGTCTGTGAAATAGGAATAAACATGGTTCCGATATTGTAAAATTGTTATGATAATTACATGAAATAATTTATCTATGAAGTGCTTGGCAAGTTAAGTACTAAAAAGATGTTAGTTCCTTTCTCCTTCCTTTCCTGTTATACTTGGGCAGCCCGCAAATCCCCTGCTCTCATTTTAGCCCCTCCTGGGGGCTCTGGTAGTTTTTTTTTTTCCAACCCTGACTTTGCAGTAAAGATGTTTTGATGTAGCCAGTATCCAAAAATAGGAAAGGTATTCAGATACTGGACAGTCCAAGGTGAGAAATATCCACTAAAACACGACAACTATGTGAAAAATATATACACATGAATATATGTTTAATGATATATTTAATGTGAAAAATTAGAAGGGAACAAGGAAAACTGAAAACATTTTTGTTAGCACAATATATTGTTGTAATGTTTTCTTAATATTGTGCCTGTGGAGGAGGATACTCTTTTCTTGACATACATAAATCTCCTTACCCTCTTTCCAAAAGAACAGCAGAAGGAAAGGGTACTGGAGTAAAGGGAATTGTTCATTGGGAATAACATGCCCCCATCTCATCTGTCCTTCTGCCCAGCCTTCCATTAACCATCATGATCTACCAGAGGCCTGGAGAGCTTCCTAACTGTGGTGCTTCAATGCCCTTGCATCATTAATATCATCATCTCTACCCTTCTTCTAGGAGTGGATCTTATGAGGGAGGTATGGAAGAAGTTGTGCATGCTTAGCTGTCAGTCCGAACCTTTTAGAGACAGCAGGGGACAAAGGCAACAATCACTGTGTAATACTCTGAAATTTCTTGGCAGGTGAATACTGCTATGCATGAGGCAAAACTTATGGAAGAATGTGACGAGTTGGTAGAGATCATCCAGCAGAGGAAGCAAATGATCGCTGTCAAAATCAAAGAGACAAAGGTAAAGCACAGCACTTCAGTGAATCCAAGGAAGAGCTGACTTTACAGATATCAAAATTTGATGCAGATGATTCCGGTTTGATCATGAAAGCAAGAAGAAATGAGATTATAGGAGGAGAGGCAAAGAAGTGATGTTTGGCCTACTGCTCTGAATCCAGTAAAAACGATGGCCATTCTGGGGTGTTAGAAACGTTCTGTATCTTGAACTGGTTTACGTGGGTGTATGTGTTAGGATTTGGGTGCTTTACTGTTGTATGTTATAACTCAATGAAAAGGAAAAAAGTAATGGTAGAAATGTGAGTCAGGATTATGGACCATGAATGCCAGGATGAGGACTCTGGGCTTAATCTGAAAAGTGTTGGGCAGCCATTCTAGTTTCTTAGGAAGGGAGAAAGACTGATTGATATGGCAGAGGTATGCAGGGTAGATCACAATGGGATGATACCAAAGTCAGGGTAGCAAGTTACGAGACTTACGGAATGATGGTTTGTAAGAGTTGATAAAGACCTAAACCAGAGTAGTGGCAGCACAAATGGAAGGGAAGAGCACAACAGGCATTGCTAGAAAGGAAATGATAAGAAACATTGAACTTTTAAATATAAAAGATGAATGAGAGAGAGGGAAGACTCAGTGAAGACATTCAGGTTTCGAGCCTGGGAACTGAAGAATCATGATCATAAGGGTCAAGTGTGAGCCTCCATATGGCTGTATGGTTTTAGGCTTGTTGGCTTGCTGGTCAGAGTTAGTGGTTATAAGTTCATGCTGTGTGTATAATGTGAGATGTTTTGAGAGGCTAGAGTGATCATCAATAATTTGTGCCATGCTGAGTGGTTATAGCTTATCCAGGAACTAAAGTTTCCAAGAAAACAGATTTGTGAACACACAGGTATGCATAAAGACACTTACAGAAATATATACATAGAACTGTAGATACTCATAAAGAAAAAGATGGTACTTTTTAGTAAACACATATGAAAATATATTGACAACATTTTGTTTGTTTACATACAAACAAAACAAAAATGTAAACAATGATAATCTCTGGGTGGTAGTGTTTCTTTTATACTTTTTATTTTCAGAATTTTCTATAATGGGCATGCATTGATTTAGAACCAGAAAAATTAATGTTACTAATACAAAGAGGGGATAGATAACCGAGAGTTTATGACTGTGTTGCAGCCTAAGTATGCAAGCTGTAGACAAGAGAAGGAGGGATTGGCACAAGAGACACAGTGGGTAGGGTGAGAAGGTGAGTGGTTAGTACAGGGACCATGGAATATTAATAAGCGTTATTTTTAGAATCACTGCAGCATACCTCCTTCATGTTGTGTTTTATTGTTTTTAATTAAGCACTGCATGTTTTATCTTATTTTTTTCTTTTACTAATTCCTTTAAGGTTATGAAACTGAGAAAGTTGGCACAGCAGGTTGCTAATTGCCGCCAGTGTCTTGAACGGTCAACAGTCCTCATCAACCAAGCTGAGCATATCCTGAAAGAAAATGACCAGGCACGGTTTCTACAGTCTGCAAAAAATATTGCTGAGAGGTCAGTTCTTTATGTGCTTTTGAAATGCCTGCTCTTGTGAAAAGAGGCCAATTTAAAGTCACTTAAAATTCAGGCATGTATGTAACAGCTGCCACCTGAAGATTTTACCAGTTAAGTAGTTATTGAGCCTCAGTGGTAAATTACCCTTTGGATTTCTGAACCCTTGTCTCTGTCTCTGCAGCCTACAGCTCTTTTAAGGCACAGTCAAGTACTAGCCCTAGCTACTGCCATAGCTCCCTGCTGCTCACTCAGTGCATGAGCTTTCTATGATGGTGTTGGTATAAGGGTAGAGAAATTTTAGCTATATTGATAGGTGTGTGCTCTTCTCAGTCTGCATGCAGTTTCTATTGCTTTCATTTCATTATTCTGCACAGAAATCCTTTACGGCAGTAATTTTTAGGCCTTTATTTAATCACTTACCTCTTTCTAAATTAGATGAGAGTCATGAACCTTCTTCCAGAGGAAAAACAATGTATTTAATAAATATACACAGAGAATTTTCTATACAATTTCAGAGGACTCACAGATCCTTAGAAGCCCATCCACAGCCCAAAAAATCCATGGTCTAAAGTGAAACATTGTTCAGTACAGTCACCAAGACTTCAAAGGGCTGCAGAGGCTCATTAGGCCAGATTTGACCTCCTTATATCTCCTTCTCATTCACTGAAGACCTTGGCTCCAGGCTCACAGTATTCCTCCCATTGCCTCTGCCACCATTTTGGGTGACTTCAGCAACAACCACATGGTTGACTCATCTAATGCCTTAGCCATCTAGCTTCTTTAACATCCCCTCCAACAGTGACTGTCACCTCAGAGCTCCATCTCATCCACCCATTTTCATGGACCACATGCTGAACCTCACCATCACTCAGAACTGCACTGAAATCATAACTTAAAACACCCCATTTTTAAACTATAACCTCTACTTAAAAACTTTTTTCTTATTTTTGTTTCGTTTTGTTTGAGACAGAGTCTCACTCTATTGCCCAGGCTGGAGTACAGTGGTGCAATCTTGGCTCACTGCAACCTCTGCCTCCCAGGTTCAACCGATTCTCCTGACTTAGCCTCCCAAGTAGCTGGGATTATAGGCAGGCACCACCCTGCCGGGCTAATTTTTGTATTTTTAGTAGAGATGGGGTTTCGCCATGTTGGCCAGGCTGATCTTGAATTCCTGGCCTCAAGTAATATGCTTGCCTCAGCCTCCCAAAGTGTTGGAATTATAGGCGTGAGCCACTGCCCCGGCCAAAAATTCTTTTTTTCTTCAAATACATATATACTTCAACTTCATTGAGACCGCTAAGGCCTGACTCCTATACTTTCTTCCTACCCACCAGCTATTTCCTGTCTTTAGCCTATTTAGGATCTGTGATTTCTCACTTCAGATACTCTCTTTTCAATATTCTCAATCCCCTTGCCCCATTGTCCTTTTAACATACCAACCTGATCAGATCCCAACCCTGAATCAGTCCCACTTTTCCCATTCCTATATTTGAGTTGCAGCATGCTACTGGAGAAAATCACATAACCAAAGAGGTCGGTACTACTGCATCACAAATTTATAGCTTCTAAACCTCACCTGGGCCTTCAGTGCTAACCTGAAATCCTTCTGCATTGCTTTGGTCAGCTTTCTTTTTAACTTGTCATCATAATGGCTATCTCAAATCTTTTGTACTTACTTCAAAATTCCAACTCTGCCACTTTTCTGCTTATGCTCGGTAAATGCGCTCTTATTTTACAAAGAACAGTAAGTGTGAAATAATGAATTCAACTTCTCATATCAAGCTGCTGAACACACTTAGGTCCACATCCATTACTTGTGCCTTCCTTCTGATTGAAATGGAAGAGATGTCTCTTCATTTGTGCTTTGGCTAAATACCCTCTTTTTTCCATAGCTTCAATTTATTCCTCTCTGTAAATGACTTCACATCCATTTTTAACCCACTCATGTCTTTCCTACCTAAAACCAACCACACAGAAAAACGCCATGACTTTCCTCTACTTCATATCCCCTCCAATTATCACCTGTCCCTCTCCTTCCCTGCACAGCAAACTTCCTGAAAGACTTTACATTTCCTCACCCCTAATTTACTCTTCTGCAATATTTAAAATGTATTTATATCCAAGTAATACTTTGTGCATAGTTAAAAAGTAAAATATTACTATAAGTCATATTGCAAGAAATAGCAATCTCCTCATTCTCAATGTCTGCTCTCTGATAATATTATTATCAATAGAGTTCTTACTTTGTACTGGGCATTATTTTAAGCCTTAACAAGTATTAACTCAATCCTAAAAAAACACTTTATGAGGTAGATACTACTTTTATCTCCATTTTATAAATGAGAGAACGATGTTCAGAGGTTAAATGACTTGCTTACAATTGTCCAACTAGTAAGGGGCAGAGGCAAGATTCAAATTTAGGGAGTCTAGCACTACAGTCTACACTTTTACAACAAAGCCAAGCAATTTCAACTCTATCAGATGTTTTTATCAGCATGATCTTGCATTTCTAAGTAACATCCTTACATTGGTAGTTTTAATTTTTTTCAACTTTAGACATTATCAGTTAACTTCTGTAAATTTGGACTTTTTTTTCTACCACTACTTCTACAAATATTTTTTATGCCACTTCATTCCTCTCTATTGGGGATTCCAATTACATGTATATTTGGCTGCCTGAAATTGTCCTATAGCTCACCAATGCTCTATTTTTGTTTTGCAGTCTTTTTTTTTTGTTTTTTTGCCATTGTGAAAACACATGCAAGTGTGTTTCATTTTGGATAGCTTCTATTGATGTATCTTCAAGTTCACTAGCCTTTTCTTCTGTGATACCTAATCTGCTGTTAACCCCTCCAGTGTGTTTTTCATCTTAGATATTATAGATTTCATCTCTAGTTTGATTTGGGCCTTTTAAAAAATATCTTCCATATCTCAAGATATTCAGACTGGGTATGGTGGCTCACACCTGTGATCGCAGCACTCTGGGAGGCTGAGGTGGGAAGATCACTTGAGACCAGTCTGGGCAACATAGTGAGATTTCATCTCAAAAAAAAAAAAAAAAAAAAAAAAGCTGCATCTGGTGACATGTGCCTGTAGTCCTAGCTACTTGGGAGGCTGAAGCAAGAGGATCTTCTGAGCCCAGGAGTTCAAGGGTACAGTGAGCCATGACGGTGCTACTGCACTTCAGCCTGGGCAACAGGACAATGTCTTGTCTCTGAAAACAAAAAAAGATATTTAGCCTTTCCTCTAGCTTTCTGAACATATGGAATACAGTTCTAATAACTGCTTTTATGTCCTTGCTTGTTGATTCTAATACCTGTGTCATATCTGGGTCAGTTTCAATTGGTTACCTTTTCTTCTCATTATGGATTGTATTTTCTTGATTTTTGCCTATCAGGTAATTTTTTACTGGATGTCAGACTTTGTTAATTTTCTCTTTTGGGATGCTGTGCATTTTTGTATTCCTATAAATATTCTTAAACTTCATTCTGAGACACAGTTAAGTTACTTGAAAACAACTTGATCTTTTCAAGTCTTGGTTTTCAGATTTGATAGGTGAGATCAGAGCAATGTTGAGTCTAGAGACAGTTTTTCCCCACTACTGAGGCAAAACCCTTCTGAGTACTCTATCCAGTGTCCTGTGAGTCATGAGATTTTCCAGTTTAGCTGGTAGGAACAGACACTATTGCTAGACCTATGTGAGCACCAGGGATTGTTCCCTCCTATGTTTTTGGGTGGCTCTTTCCCAAGCATTATGTAGTTTCCTCTCATGCATTTGTTTATTAGTATTCTGTTGACTACTAGAGGGAAACTCCGAAGTTCTCTAGAATTCTCTTTGCAGCTTTCCCCTCTCTCGTACTATGTCCTGTGAATTCCAGCCAACTTCATCCACTTGGATTCTCAGCTCTGTCTCCTTAATTTTAGGGAACTCACTGGACTCTGCCTGGATTTCCCCTTCCTGTAGCACTTGATTCCCTTAAGTTTTTCAAACAAACTCTCCTATAGTTTCTTAAGAAAGAGTACATGGGAAGTAAATTTTCAAGAACTTTTTGCCTAAAAATATTTCAAGTTAATTTTCACACTTGATAGGTTGGAAATAAATTTTGAAGGCATGACTTCATTGTCTCCTGGCTTCCATTATTGTGTTGTGCATTGTATTGTGTTCCATTATTGTCTGCCATTTTGAATCCAGATCTTTTGAATATAACCTATATTTTAAAATCCAGAAGCTTAAACAAAAGTTAATACTACTTTTAATTGACAAATCACAGTTGCATACATTAATGGGGTACAATGTGATGTTTTGATATATGCATACAATGTGGAATGACTAATTGAAGCCAATTAACATATCCTTTACCTCACTTACCATTTTTTGTGGTCAGCCATTGAGATGTACTCTTTCAGTTATTTTGAAACATGCAATATATTATTATTGATTATATTCACACTGCTGCACAACAATCTCAGAAACTTATTCCTCCTGTCTAACTGAAACTTTATACCCTTTGACCAACAACTCCCCATTCCCTCTTCCTCCTACCAGCCTCTGGTAACCACCACTCTACTCTCCATTTCTATGAGTCTGATTTTTTCTGATTCCACCTATGTGCGAGATCATATGGTATATCTTTCAGTGCCTGGCTTATTTTACTTAGCATGTGTCCTACAAGTTCATTTATGCTGTCAAGGATAACAGGATTTCCTCCAATTTTAGTGGCTGAACAGTATTCCATTATGTATCTATACCACATTTTCTTTATCCATTCATCCATTGATAGAAACTTAGGTAGATTCTGTATCTTGGCTATTCTGAATAATGCTTCAGTGAACATGGGAATGCAGATATTTCTTTGACATATTGATTTCAACTTCTTTGGATATATACTGACTAGTGGGATTGCTGGATCCTATAGTAGTTCTATTTTTGGTTTTTTGAGGAACCTCCATATTTTTTTTCATAATGGCTGTAGTAATTTGTATTCCCACCAACAGTGTATAAGGGATCCCTTTTCTCTACATCCTCACCAACACTTATCCTTCCTCTTTTTAATAATAGCCATTACAGTCTAGAAGCTTTAAAGATCTTATCTTTAACCCAGTTTTTCTGAAATTTCACCAAGATTTGCCTCGGTTGTAGATTTTCCTTTCCTTTCCTTTCCTTTCCTTTCCTTTCCTTTCCTTTCCTTTCCTTTCCGTTCCGTTCCATTCCTTTCCGTTCCTTTCCTTTACCTCTTTCTCTCTTTCTCTTTCTTTGTCTTTCTTTCTTTTCTTCTTTCTTTCTTCTTGCTCTGTTGCCCAGGCTGGAGTGCAGTGGCACGATCTTAGCTCACTGCAACCTCCGCCTCTCAGATTCAAGTGATTCTCCTGCCTCAGCCTCCCTAGTAGCTGGGACTACAGGCTCAGGTCACTACTAATTTTAGTATTACTACTACCGTGCCTGGCTAATTTTGGTATTTTTAGTAGCTGGGACTACAGGCTTGGGACAGTACTAATTTTGGTATTACTACTACCGTGCCTGGCTAATTTTGGTACTTTTAGTAGAGATGAGGTTTCACCATGTTGGCCAAGCTGGTCTCAAACTCCTGATCTCCAGTGATCTGCCCACCTTGGCCTCCCAAAGTGCTGAGATTACAGGGGTGAGCCACCATGCCTGGCCCATTGTGGACTTTTTATCATTCATTTTTCCTGGGCACTCAGTGAATCTTTCTAATCTAAAGACTGGTGACCTCTAGCTCTGGAAATCTTCTTGTATTATTTGCTATTAATTTCCTCCCCTTTATTATTTCTCTTCTTTGTTTATGGGACTTTAATTAGTGAACTGTTGGACATCCTAGACTTTTTTCTCTAATTTTATCTTTTCCATTTTCCATGACTTTGTCTTCTTGTTTCACTAAGATACTTCCTTAATTTTTCATTAAATCCTTCTATTAAAATTTTAATTTCAGCATTCCTAATTTTATTCACAAGAGCTCATCCTTCATCCTTGTTTCTTTTTTAGCATTCTGTTTTTGCTTTGTGGATACAAACTATTTGGTTTTCTTCTTGAGAATATTATCTTTTTTTTTTTTTTTTTTTTTTTTTTTTTTGAGACAGTGTCGCCCGAGCTGGAGTGCAGTGGCCGGATCTCAGCTCACTGCAAGCTCCGCCTCCCGGGTTTATGCCATTCTCCTGCCTCAGCCTCCGGAGTAGCTGGGACTATAGGCGCCCGCCACCTCGCCCGGCTAGTTTTTTGTATTTTTTAGTAGAGACGGGGTTTCACAGTGTTAGCCAGGATGGTCTCGATCTCCTGACCTCGTGATCCGCCCGTCTCGGCCTCCCAAAGTGCTGGGATTACAGGCTTGAGCCACCGCGCCCGGCCCGAGAATATTATCATTTTTAAAAGTTTGCTTCTGAACCCTACATTGTCTGGATTTCCTCCCAGTTCCTTTTCTCTGTTAGTTTAAATTGCTGTCTTTTCCTAAATATCTGGCAAACTACTGGTTGTGGTTTGAATTTAAGCACTGAAAGATGACTGGAAACTCTGAGTGGATGGGAATAATTTATGGCCTGGTGAACTTTGCTATAGGATTATAAGGCAGAATGCTGGCTTTTTATTGAGGACTCCAAAGTGTCAGTTCTGTAGGTCTTTTCTCTTGGGTCAGATTCCCTTGGATGGAATCCTCCAATCTCCTGCTTTTGATTGGAGGGCCAGCGGTGTGGAAGGTATAAGCCTGGCTGCCAGCATTCTGGGAGTCAAGGAGGGAAAAGGAGCTGAGAGTTTTAAGACTTTTAGTATAATGTCAAAGCTCAGCAGAAAGTAAACCTCACATATCCTTCCAGAATGAAGGAAGGGTAGTTTCTGGTTTAGTGTGCCTGAATCTGTGGATCTAGTTGTTCCTTATGAAAACTTTCAACTTTCTGTGGCACTAAATCAACTTGATGTTGTTGGCTTCCTGATCTAGCTTTCTCTGGTCTGTTGTTGGTTACCACACATCCATCGCTTTCTAGCTTCCAAACATTTGTTGACAATCTTTTACTCATTGGCATCTCTTTTCCATTCTCTTTGTCTTTGTAGGTTTATGACATTTCATTCTTTGACTGTTATTTCAGTGAGATTTCATGAAAGCAAAAATAAAACATATATTCAAACCACTATATTTAATAATCTCTACTCTCCAACCCTCTAAAATGTTTTGTCCCACTACCACACCAGTGAAAGTATTCTTTTCAAGGTCATCAAATGAATACCTTGTTGCTAAATATAATAGACACCCCTTTGTTTCATCTGACTTGGTCTCTCAGTAGCATTTGTCCTCCTGATCATTTTTACTTGAAATTTCTCTGCCCTTAGCTTCCATGAACACTCCTGGTTTTCTTCCTACCTAGTTGTTTTTGTTTTGTTTTGCCTTTGTGAGCAATGTTTCCTTGGCCTATTCCTTTAATGCTATTGTTCTTTGTGATTCTGTCTTAGGTTATTCTCTTCTCTCATTACACGCTCTCCTTGTTGCAAACTCATTGGTTCCTAGGGCTTCAGTTACCATTCAGATGGTTATGATTCCCAACTCTTTATCTGAATCTTATTTTCATAGGCTCAGGTATAACCTGAGGGGTAGGTAGAATAGATGACTATCTATGTAATATGACTTGAGAATCATCTTCCCAACTTCAATACTGGTCTCCCACAGGGTCTGATATTTTCCCCCACCTTTATGCACTGTATTGTGTTAAGGTACCATGATTTCAGTTAAAATGAAATTTTAGCTGGGAGAGGTATGTCTTTCCCCTTACAAATGATGCCTTATATTATTTGTAATAGAGACCAAGGCCTTAAGAGACTGCAGCAATATAGCTTATGTTGTGTTTTGCTTAAATAAAAAAAATACAGTCAGATACACACACACACACACACACATAAACACACACACACACACACACACACACCACCAGGTCACTTTTAACCCATTCTTAACCTTTCATCCACTGTTAATATTTAGGAATATAGTATTCCAATATTTCTATTTAGATATATTTCACAAACATGATATCATGCTATATATACTGTATTATACTCTACATTTGAAACAATATATCACAAACTTTTCTCTATATCATTGGATATTATAAAATCTGATTTCCAATTGCCTCATGTTATTTTATCTTTTGATATATAGTACATTACTTAACTCAGTCTCCACTGTTAGACAATTAGGCTACGTATGGTGTGTTGAGTGCCTTTGTAGTTGTATCTTTGCATACATCTCAATTATTTCCATAATAAAAATTTTATGAAATAGAACTGTGGTGTCAAAGAAGATTTATATTTTAAGCTATTTTGAAATTTAATGCTAATTTGGCCTTCAAAATATATATCAATTTCAATCCTAATACAATATGTAGGCATTATTGAATATAGGCATAAAAGCTCCTATGCTGTCATTTGTTTGTAATTTAAACGTTATCTCATGTTAATTTACATTTCTTTGATTTCTCATATAGTTGGACTTTTTAAATATATTTATTTGCCATTTGTTTGCTTTGACTTTGTTTTCTTTGATGCTTTGTGAATTAACCCTTTTTGTTTTATTTGTTTACACGTATGCTTATTCCAAGACACTTAAAAATCTGGTCTCTTTGCTTCCAATTTTGACCTTTTCCAATCCCTCCACTGAAGCCATAGTACTATTCCTGAAACATGAATTTCAGCATATTACTTCCCCACCTAAAATGCTTAGTGACTCCCATCATTCTTAGGATAAAATCCAACGTTTGTAACACGGCCTACAAAGTCCTGCATGATTTTGTCTCATTCTCCAGGCTTCAAACAAGAGAGAACACACACACATCCACATAGTCTTTGCTTAGTTAACTCTTACTCATTAGATAGGTCATTAGTTAAAATCGACTTCCTCAGGGGAGATTTCCCTTAGCTCCCAAGTCCCTTCAGATAACTCCTGTGCACGCTCTATTCCCTTTGTAGCAGCACTTCTATTGCCCATGTAATGTCTTTCTCTTTCATGATGTGTGAGCTCTTGAGGGCAAGAACCACAAAAAAACTTGTTCACTTTGTGTATCTCCAGTGCCCACTACAGTGCCTGGCACACTAGTTGTGCTTAATAAGTATTGGATAGATGGATGGAAGAAATAAAGAAGATTGGAGAGGCCAGAAAGAAATTCCATGAGCTAATTTTCTAGATTAACTGTTATCCTAAAGAAGTTGTCTCCTTACTTACCAAATCTTGGCTATTCACGTGAGACCTTATGATTGTACTGAGCTGGTCTTTCATTTTGCCTGTAGCTTATCCCTGAAACATCTCCATTTTCAGAAACAATAAGAGATGTTGTTGGTAGATGTATAGCAGGGTATATGTACATGAGGATATGTATTTTTCAGTTTCTCATTCCCTTACAACTAGCTGACCGTGAAAGTTTCCTCTCTGGTCTTTCTACATTCAATGCCTTTTCTCTCTCCTCTAACCTACGTATTGTTGCCAAGTGAATTTTTCTTTCCTCACCATCATTTACATGTTCAAGGATCTTCATTGGCTCTGATTTAGAAGATCTTGCACAGGACTAAAACATGTATATTTTGGCAAAAGCTCCTCCAGATAATCCTGATTTGTAATGATGGCTAAGAATTGCTGAAGTATGTAAAATATACCTCAATTTTTTGAAGAACACTCTAAATGGTGAAGGGTATAGAATTTAGAATCAGATGGACATGGGCTCAATTACATTTCTGACTCTTACTGGTTGTGTGATCTTGGACAAGTTACTTAGCATTTCAATGTGTCAACTTTCTCATTTGCAAAATTGAAATAACATCTACTACATAGGGTTATGGTAAAGAGTAAATTAGATAATGTGTGTAAAGTGAATGTAGAGAGCATTGTATATACTAAGCACTCGATAAATGTTAGCAGTTATTTTGTTGTTAGTCATTCAATTGTTCATTCAACAATTATTTTTTCACTATGTGTCAAATGCTGTGTTAGGACCATGGAAGATATTAAGAGGTACAAAATATGAACCCTGCTCTTGAGACTCTTAGAATTAGTTGGGAAGATAACACTATCATAGCACTATACAATCGGAGGATAATAAAGTGAAATATAAGTGCTATAAAAGATCACATAGGTCAGGTGCGGTGGCTCATGCCTGTAATTCCAGCACTTTGGGAGGCCAAAACGGGTGGATCACTTGAGGTCAGGAGTTTGAGACCAGCCTGGCCAACATGGCAAAATCCCGTCTCTACTAAAAATACAAAAATTAGCTGGACATGGTGGTGGGCGCCAGCTAGGGAGGCTGAGATATGAGAATCGCTTGAATCTGGAAGGGGGTCGGAGAGGCAGAGATTGCAGTGAGCTGAGATGGTGCCACTGCACTGCAACCTGGGTGACACAGCAAGACTCCATCTCAAAAAAAAAAAAAATCATATAAACGATATATTTAGGGAAGGTGTTAACCTAGCATGCTGACCTGCTGACTAGCATAAACAAAAAAGAAAAATCTCGAACTATTTTTACCAAGTCTTTAAGGGTCTAGTTTTGATGCTGCCTACCAGATGGAAAATGATGCAGAGGGAAAAAAATTCTGTATTTACTTCTCAAAATTAAGACCGGATGGGGGAGTGTGTTTGAGGGGTGAACATATGTGAATAAATATGGTATAACTCTTAATTGGTTCATGATGATTAAAATTTAAATGGTTCCCATTGGAAAGGCACAGGTATGATATTTTCACTAAATAAATCAAGCCTTACAAGTCATTTATTTTCACCTTGTTAAATCAGAAATCAAAAACTGGGTGAAGGTTGCAACCTATTTTGATGTATATTGATGTACTTTCCTCTTTTTCAGGGTCGCTATGGCAACTGCATCTTCTCAAGTTCTGATTCCAGACATCAATTTTAATGATGCCTTTGAAAACTTTGCTTTAGATTTTTCCAGAGAAAAGAAACTGCTAGAGGGGTTAGATTATTTAACAGGTGTGAAAATACTGTGCTTTCCTCCCCATTTAATTTTTTTTCTTCTGGTATGCTTTTACTAAAAAATAATTTGAAAAAGACAATATTTATAATTTACATATTTTGTAATCTTTAAAATGATGCATATATCTTTTCAGACAGAATATATTTTAGTTCATGTAATAGAAAAAAAGATGATTTATGATTTGTTAACTATTTCTAGGATCAAAATGGGTATACCATCTATACTTAAGAGTAAAACAAAAGAAATTTGCTGATAGATTTGTCCTTATGAATCTAACAGTAATGTATTGTTGCTTGTTATGAGAGTAGAACTCAGGTGACAATTAGGGAATGTTAGAGAATGCCTTATGTGGGTACAAGTACTACCAAAATGATTTTAAGGAAAATTAAGAGTTAGTAGATCAGGAAGAAAAATGTAAGAAATATCTGGCTCTCAGACAATTTTAGAAAATGAGGGACACAACCAGCCTGTTAAAAATGCTGGCTACTTTCAGGATTGTTTAATGATCATTTCATGAAAAAAATATACACAAACTATTTTTGCAGCTGTTTTGTTACTGCATTAAATAGGTGCCCCTTATTGAACATCTACTTTATTCTAGACACTGTATATTAATTTTATATCTTTAATCCTTACAACAAATCTGTAAGTTAATTATCACCCCTATTTTGTAGATGAGGGAACTCATCATTTTGCACTTGACTATACAGCTAAAAATATGTAATGGGGCCGGGCAAGGCGGCTCACGCCTGTAATCCCAGCACTTTGGGAGGCCGAGGTGGGTGGATCACCTGAAGTCAGGAGTTCGAGACCAGCCTGGACAACATGGCGAAACCCTGTCTCTACTAAAAATACAAAAATTAGCCAGGCATGGTGGTGGGCACCTGTAATCCCAGCTACTTGGGAGGCTGATGCAAGAGAATCACTTGAACCCAGGAGGCGGAGGTTGCAGTGAGCCAAGATCGTGCCACTGAATTCCAGCCTGGGCAACAAGAGCAAAAATACATCTAAATATATATATATATATACTCATTTTGAAATAAAAAAATTAAGTTGAAGACCATATGTTAAGAAAACCATATAATCACTTTAATGTCTACATAAGTGTTTATACAGGCAGACTAGACAGCTGGGGCAATCATCACAAAAATTTAGGCTTATATTTTTGTTGTAGAAAAGTTTAGGCTTATATTATGTTGTAGAAAAGTGGTTTTAGGGAGCTTGAGGTCCCAGCATTTTGCTTCAGGTTGCATCGTTCATGCAATTTAAAGATTCTCTATTAAGAAAATCTTCTCTTCAAGAGATGTTGGGTTAGGCAGGAAGAGTAACAATTGTAAAATTCCAGAAGAGAGAGTATGCTTTCCTTACTTTCTTTTCCACCTTTCCTTACAGCCCCAAACCCACCATCTATCCGAGAAGAACTCTGTACTGCCTCCCATGACACCATTACAGTCCACTGGATCTCGGATGATGAGTTCAGCATCAGCTCCTATGAGCTTCAGTACACCATATTCACTGGCCAGGCTAACTTCATCAGTAAGTCATGGTGTAGTTGGGGCCTGTGGCCAGAGATAAGGAAATGTAAGGAAGCAGTAAGCTGCTCAAGATTGGCCGGGGCGCCACGAGGCAAGTGTTTGTAAGACATGTTAGGTTGTTTAGTATAGTGTTTCATAGACAGTGTAAGCTCCCCAGGGCATTGCAAAGACCTTACTAATGGGTAACAAGCAAGTCGTATATTTCCTTGCTGGGCAGTTACTGGGGCCGTTCCCATTCATTTATGTAACCCTTAGCCTTTCCTCAATTAATCCATGTCACTCCACTTTCCCAAGGAGAGTACAGCTTGGTTGGTACTTGTTCCTTGCCACCATCATTGCTGGTTCTGTGTGTATGAACATCTCTCTCCTTGACTCTTCTTCTACTTCATTATCATGGTAAAATACATTATGTTCAAAGACGTTTCCTTTACCAAACCTACCTCTGTCAGTTAATATGGTGACAAGCCTCCTGCCTCTGTCACTCTTCCCTTTATTTCTTCCTTTCCACTAAGAATTATGCTAAATATGAAAACATGTCAGTGGGCCACAAAATGAAAAAGGTTAACAAAGCTGTTTTTTAGCTCACATGTTATGGTTTCACTTTCTGGTGAATTGGAGCAAGACAAAGCAAAGTAGGAACTTCACTTATGCCAGTCAAGAGGGGATGAGCTGAAAGTTCCCCTCAATACCCTGGGTGTGGGGGCAGTGGGAGGGGGGGCGTGGGGTGGAAATGGAAACAAAAGCAAAATTAAAGCTGGATTCAAGACTGGAACAGATTCCCAACCTAAAATAGCATCTCCATAGCTGCAAATTAGTATTTTCTTTTACCTTTTTGTTCCTGCTTTTGTGTCTGACTTCACAGGCCAGCATGAGAGTAGTTTTTCCAACTAACACCTTCTAATAGGCTTCCTTTTCCTGTTTTGTGACAAATCTGGGGCAGAATTCTGTTTTGTAACAAGGTGGGGTGGGGAGATGAGAGGACATTTGGGAACCAAACTCTAAAAAACATTTGCCTCATGCAACTCCAACCTAAACCACTTGGCCCATATAGCTATGTTCCTGGGTGTTTCTTCAGATTGTGAAGTCACAAACTCTAATGCCCCACTGATTTACTTGTCTGTCCTTCTCTGGAAAGTCTTAATGCCAACAACTGTGCTTCTTTTTCCTGATATGGGGAAAGCAGTCATCTCCCAGGAATTAAGAAGAAGTCTGAGAAGTGACAAAGATCTAAAGGTTGTCACCTCTGTTTCCAAGGTTATGTAGTCCTTTGTAAAGAAAAGCTTAAAGGGTAATTCTCAACAGTGATAGGATCATAGCATCTTAGAATTGGAATGGACCTTAGAAGTCATCTAGTCTAATCTTCTTCCCTCCTGCCAGACACTCAGTAGATAATCATCCTGTCTCTGCTTGAACATTTCCAGTGGTGGGTAGCTCACTTCTAACAAAACAACCCATTTGATTGTTGTGCAGCTATAAATAATGGCCAGTGCTTCCTTATAAGAGGCTTAACTCTTCCTTTTAGTAAATAATAACGACAATAATAATTTACATATGTATTATGCTTTGCCATTTACAAATGCTCCCACATACATTATCTCATTTAGTCCTTATGGGTGCTTACTTAGCCTTATGAAATGTTATTAACTCCACTTTATAGATGAAGAAACTGGGGCTCAAGTTGAGTGATTGCCCAAAGTCACAGAGCTACGAAATGTTGGAGTCAAGGTTGCAGCTTGAGCCTCTCAGACTTCAAATTTAATGCTCCTTGAAGTAAACCACAACAACCAGTTAGTCCTAGTTCTGACCTTTTGTGCCTCACTAACAAACCTAATCCATCTTTCACATAACAGTTCCTCAAATAATTTTCGTTAGTTCCTATATCCTTCTAAATTTTCTCTTTTCCAGGCTAGGCATCTTCCTTTCTTTCAATTGCTCCTCATATGGCATAGTTTCAGATCTTTTGCTACCCTAGTATCATTTTTAAGAACACACTCCTGTTTATCACTGTGCTTTATAAAATGTTCTGTCAACGAAGTGAATGCAGTACTCCAAAAGCGATCTGACCACTGCAGAGGATAGCTGGATTATTTCTCTTGTACATCAACTGATGCCCCTTTGCCCTCTACCTTTTTTTCAGCAGCCACTTTGACTACTGACTGTTTACTAAGCATATGATCAACTGAATTTTCTATGTATTCCAAATCCTGTTCTTACACACTTGAATGTCTAAAACAAAAATACAAAGCCTTGAATTTATCCCTAGTACATTTTATCTGGTTAGTTCTGCGACTTCATTTCAGCATGCTAAAATCCTTTGGGATACAGATTCTACTTTCAAATATACTTGCTTACCCTCACAACCTGCCTTCCATTTCTTCCTCTAGTTATTGATAGAAAACTTTGTTAGAACAAGGACAAGGGCAGAGGCCTGAAGCAAAATTTTGATGGCAATGGGAAACTATTTTACTAGGAATAAGTATTTCTGAAGATTCAGGATCCCAATCCTACCTGCCAGTCTGGCCTGCCACAGTTGACTGAACCTCCATTCTGAGAGCTACTTTCCTTAGATGTTTTTGCACATTTTCTTTATCCAGAAATTTTATTCTTGTTGGTGAGGATTATACCCCCTTCACCTTTTCTTTCAACTTTATTTCTTGATTTTTAACTTTCTTCCCACCTCTTCTAAGATTTGAAATGATCACAACCGATAATGTTTCAGATTATGCTGTGAGGTGAATGAGAATTCCAACAAATATGTGAGTGTGTTTGTCTTCTGATTACTGTATTATCTTTCCTCTGTTTGAATTTTGTGTTTTGCATTACAAAAGCATTAGCCGTAAACTCTGTCTAGCCAGGCAGACTGTAACATACTACCAGAAAGACATAACTTCTGTTTCCCTTCCTTTTCATTCTCATGCAAATACTCTCTACCACACATTTACACTCAGGTTCAGGGATTTCCATATTGTAATTTTTCCCTTTTGAACAAAAGATATACTTCCACTGACATAATTCAGTCATAAGTCCTATCTTACTAAATCTCAGTAATACCTAGAGGATCATATATTTACCTTTTTAAATTTAGAAATGATTTCAAAATCACAGAAAACTGGCGAGACTAGCACAAAGAACACCCGTATATGCCTTACCCAAATTCACCTACTGTTAATATTTGTCCAATTTCCTTTAGCATTTGCTAACATTCCCTGTTTTTTTGGAACCATTTTAGAGCAAACTACATACATCATGGTCTTTCACCTCTGAATTCTTCAGTGTCTATTTCCTAAGAATAAGGAAATTCTCTTACATAACCACAGTATAGTTACCAACTTGAAGAAATTTAACCTTGATGCAATAACTTTATCTAAACCACCATTTATATTCCAAGTTTTGACATTTGACCAAATAATATTCTTTATGACATATAAAGAACCCAATATTGTCCTTGATACTTT
This sequence comes from Piliocolobus tephrosceles, assembly GCF_002776525.5. Lineage (NCBI taxonomy): Eukaryota > Metazoa > Chordata > Mammalia > Primates > Cercopithecidae > Piliocolobus > Piliocolobus tephrosceles. The sequence goes on along the minus strand of NC_045445.1, from coordinate 46,200,022 downwards.
AGTGTCAGGTATTACATTTAATTGTCATATCTCTTTTGTCATATCTCCTTTAATCTGGAACATTTCTTCAGCCTTTCTTTGTCTTGAACAACACTGACATTTTTTTAAAAATGTCCTTTTATGTCTTTATTATACTTCATTGTACTGCTCCTTATTTTGATTTTTTCTGAAGTTTTCTCATGATTATATTCAGCAGTACAGTTCTTTCTTAGGGTATAATATCTGGAGACACATGATGTCCACTTGCCCTTCACTGATGATGCTAATTTTGATCACCTAGTTAAGATGTTGTCTGATTTATTCACTGTAGTTACTACTTTTTCTTTTGCCGCTAATAAGTAATCTGTGTGGTATATTTTAAAACCATAAAAATACCCTGCTTCTTCATCAAACCATCTCATCCCCACCCCTACCCTTGTTTTATTATCAGTTGACGATACTTGCCTGAATCAATCATTAATATGATGATTGCAAAATGATTATTTTACAGTTGAATATTCCCTCCCACATTTTCAAGTTAGCGCTTGGCATTCTACTATAAGCAAGAGCCCCATTCCCCATTTCCTCCCATTTGTTTATATATCAGTATGGGCTGATGAATTCTCTTTTTTTGATTGTTAATAATTATTTACTGCCCTTACTTGTGTTGGTGTTCAAATTGTCAAGATTTAGCCATTGGGAGCCTTTCAAGGTGATTTCTGAGTCCATATAACATTCCCCCATCATTTTCTTGAGCACTTCCTTACTTTCTGGCATAACAAAATGTTTTAGGCTCATTTTGACCTTATTCTGTCCCAGCCTTGAAATCAGTCATTTTTTTTCCAAGGAACCCTGGTTTCTTTTAGTGGGACAATATTAGAGACCAAGGCCTGAGTGCTAGATATGCTAGATATACACACAAACATCCATATATGTAAGCATGTGCACCCACATATAATATACATGCATACATACTTTATGTGCACATAAACATACGTATATTTTAGGAGTCATGAGTTTACATCAATACCTTAAATTCCAGTCCATCCCCACAGGTTCTTTCCTGCCTTTCTCCATTCTGTATTTGCATGTTCCTTCTTCCACAGTATGAACGCTGGCTCCCAACATCAACACATGTACTCATTTGCTCAATCCCATAATACATCTAAAATAGTTTCTGAATTGCTTTGTCCATACCACTACAAAAACAAACTGGCTAACAATACTTCAGGATTTTTTTGAGGTTTTCCTCCCACCCCCACCATGTTGGTGTAATTATGCTGTTCATCTGAAATGCGGTTGGGTTTGTTTCAGTTTGCCTTCAGTTTTAGTCCCCACTTTTCCCATCTGTATTGATTTAATTTTATTTTTTTTGAATTTGTAAAACAATGTGTTTCCCAAAGAGATGCTATACAAAAAGGTACATTCAGAGAAATGTCATTTCCTCCCATATCTTTTTAATCCTGTCCCTCCACCCCCTACCCCTTGTAGATAACCAACTTCATGAATTTTTTATTTATCTTTCCTGTTTTTATTGTTGTTGCTTTGTAAATCCAAGCAAATATATGCATGTTTTCTTATTTTTCTTTCTCTCAAAAAAGTAGTGTACTGCATCTATACTACATATACATATATACTTTTGGAATTTGCTTTTTTCAATTGACAAAATTTCATTGAAATCAGTCTATATCAGTTAATAGAGATCTTTTCCTCATTCTTTTTTCACAGCTGCATAGTACTTCATTGTGAAGTTTTTCCTTGTATTTTTGGGTGTATATCTGGAGATTATATATTTTCCTCTTTGTATTAAAATCTTATGTGCAGCTTATGATTCATACAGTGTATTGGTAACATAGGCAAGGCCTCAAACATTGCTCCTACCCTTTTAATCCATATTGTCTTTTAATGAGAATCACTGGGCACCTCCACCAATTCTTCCTCATCTTTCTCCAGCATATCTGTTTGCCCTCCATTATGTTTCTTTTACTAGCTTTAATTTAGACTCTTCAACTTCCCCTCAGATTAATTATAAACCTTTGATCAGATCTCTTGCAAAACACTCATGACTTATTATTTTCAATTTTCAGCCTCACTAAATCTTGTACTAGAGTTGCATAGAAATGACTGAATTCACTGCTTATTTTCCTTGCCCTTCCCTTTCTACCCTCTAGTAGAACTGTGGCTAAAAACTGGTAAACTAACTGAAAAGCAGGTAACAGCAGAGAGAAGTCTAGATAATCTGCAGACTAGAATGTTGGTTTTTCTTTTATTGAAAGCTTGCCAGATACATGTTTTAATTATGTACATTTCCCCTGTTTAAGTTAATATTTGCAGTCTAAAATCCATCAAAAGCAGAAGCCTAGTTCTCTGATCCCTTTCCTTACTTGGAAGGGAGGAAGATTACAGATAATAATGTGCTCCTGGACCACTCAACCCAAAATGAACATGGGAATCACACAACAGAATGTGTTGTGTAAGAATGGGGAGATGATATCTTGCTTTGGTTATCATGTCATCTCTTCGGCTTCCCTACGGTGCTGTGGAGACCAGCTAGTTTGGGAAGTAAGGGTGAGGATGGAGTAGGAGAGTGGAATCGTAAGCCCTGAGAGCCTCACTACCTTGCAGAGACAAAAGAACATTTTTGTTTGCCCCATGAACTGTGATGTAGTAGAGAGAACACTGGGCTACCATTTAAAAAATACCAGGGTTCTACTCTCAGCACCATCACCGACTATCTCTGGCCTTGGGCAAGTCACTTTGCTTCTCTCAATCCTAGTTTCCCATTTGTGAAATAAGGGACATTCAGTATCTACATGTCCCTTTGGGTGAGTTTCCATGTTTCCGTGCTCTGCACAGGATTGCTCCATCCATATAAGACCAGACTCAGCTCTCAGAGGAGTGGACGTTTGGAGTAAATATCCAGAGACTCAATAAGAGCGATGATTCTGTGACTCTGTATAGTAGCCATTCCTGTGTTATCTAGCAAAAAATAAAAATTGAAATAACCTAACTTCTGCTAGTGGTTGCATTCAATTGCCAGAAGCATGGAGCCTGGCCTAAGCCTAGTTCTGTGGCAGTAATGAAATAGTGGAATCATAAGCCCTGGTTCATCTCATTACATCTTCTAAGACTCAAAAGAAAACAAAATGAATTCACTTTTGCGGGGGTGGCTTTTGATGAATTTTCAGTGTGTTTTTCATTCTGTCTCTCTTACCTGCTGGCTAATGTCCTTGTCTTTCCCCATTTTACAGGCCTGTATAATTCAGTAGACAGCTGGATGATTGTGCCCAACATTAAACAGAACCATTACACAGTGCATGGACTCCAGAGCGGGACTCGCTACATCTTCATCGTTAAAGCCATAAACCAAGCCGGTAGCCGGAACAGTGAACCTACCCGACTAAAAACAAACAGTACGTTGTGGTAATTTCAAAAGGAAAGATCAATTTTCTTCTCCCCGCCAGGGGAGTACACAGCCTGAGCAGGCACCCACAGCAGTGCATGGGGAGCAGTGGAACTGGGTAGAGGAGCTATACTGTTGTAGTTTGTACTTTGGGCAAGGAGTTTGTTGGTGCCCATGGAAGATTTGTGGACCCAGAGATACGCACAAAAAGACTGGTAGCTTGGGAGGATGTTAGTGAAGAGTTTTCTCTGCACTCCACCCCTTATATTTGGGGGACAATTGCATAAAAGAGCATTATTTGTGATAATCTAGCAAAATCCTACTGCAGAGAAGCCATATCTGTTAAGAATGCTTTTGACAGCAAATAACAAAAAGTGCAACTAACATAGCTTAACAAACAGCGTTTGTTGATTGCTTAAATGAATAATATATATTTTCTCTCTCACACATGCACATAGGAAGAAGTTTGAAGGTAGGCAGTTCAGGGCTAGTGCAGCTGCTTTGCGATGTCATAAAAGATGCAGGCTCCTTCTCCCTGTGTGCATTGGCTTCTAGCCACATGGCTGCAAGATGACCACTGCAGCTTTCAGATGTCATATTTCTTCTCAAGAAAGGAAAGAGGAAAGAGTTGGTACACATAATCCCTTTTATCTGGAAAACCAAAACTTTCCTAAAAGTTTCCCCTGCTCTGTCTGACTTCTGCTTCCATCTGCTTCCATTTTCTTAGACACCCCTAGCAGCAAGGGAGGCTGGGAGATTGAGTATTTAGCTTTTCTGGCCTCTATAGTGAAAGCGAGTAAGAGAGAAAAAGTTGAGAAAGGGTAATGTGTTAGCCAACAGTGTCTGTCACAGAAGCATTCTGTATAATAAATCTCTTGCCATACCCAGCAACTGGTCCTCAGTAACAATGTTTTTGTCATATTGTTTTTTTTTTTTATTTTTTTTTTATTTTTTT
>NC_045445.1:46078881-46170685 GCF_002776525.5 Piliocolobus tephrosceles | reverse complement strand
AAAAAAAAAAAAAAAAAAAAAAAGAAAGCTATGAATGAAAAATAAGGGTTCTGTAAGTGTTATAACAGGGTTAGTTTCCAGACTAACCCTGTCTGGAAAGTTAGGGGAGGCTTCCCTGAAGAAGTGATGAGGACTGAAAGATAAATTAGGGTAGATGGAGGTGGATGGTGGGTAGGTGGAAGACGTGTTCTAGGTAGAGGAAACAGCATGTGCAAAGACCTGAAACTAGAATATGTATAGTAATTTGAAGAACTGAAAGATATGTCCTATGACTAGAGCATATTAAGAATTACTCTAGCCATAGGAGAGTAATATGAGCTGAGGCTGGGTGGCAGGCTCCTTAAGGATTTGGGCTTTATACTATGAGCATTAGTAATATTTGGATGACATGATAATCAGGCCAGGCACGATGGCTGGCACCAGTAATCCTAGCATTTTGGAAGGTCAAAGTTGGTGGATCACTTAAGCCCAGGAGTTTGAGATCAGCCTGGGCAACCTGGACAAACTCCATTTTTACAAAAAATATAAAAAATTAGCCAGGCATGGTGGCGCATGCCTGTGGTTCCAGCTACTCAGGAAACTGAGATGGGAGGGTCACCTGAGTCTGGGGAAGTTGAGGCTGCAGTGAGCTGTGATCATGCCACTGCATTCCAGCCTGGGTGACAGAGGAGACCCCGTCTCAAAGAAAAAAGTCAGACAAATAAGCATATAGGACAAATTGTGCAAGGTCAGTTTAGGTGTATGTTAGTATAGGGGAGTATGTGTGTATGTGTGTGTGTATACATAAAATACATAATATGTAAACACATATAATAGATATATGCATATATAATATATAAAATGATACGTACCATTTCATCACTTTAAAGAATGCTAAATGTACAATGGTTATATTTCAGTGTCCATACATAGACATCCAACTCATTCTTTTCTTTAAAAAAAATTTATTACTAATACAGATAGAGATGGGGTGTCACCATTTTGCCCAGGGTAATCTCAAACTCCTGGACTCAACCAATCCTCCCACCTCGGTCTCCCAAAGTGCTGTGATTACAGGTGTGAGCCACCAAGCCCGGCCCAACTCATTCTTAAGAGTTGCAAAGTATTCCGTGTTATCGATGTGTGATGACTTATTTAACTGTTGCCCTATTGATAGACACTTAAGTTGTCTCTAATTATATATTATTTTGCAGTGTGCACTGTTCACAATAGCAAAGACATGGAATCAGCCTAAATGCCCGTCAATGATAGACTGGATAAAGAAAATGTGATACATATACATGACGGAGTGCTATGCAGCTAAAAAAAAAGAAAAGAAAAGAATGAGATCATGTCCTTTGTAGGAACATGACGCAGCTGGAGGTCATTATCCTTAGCAAATTAATGCAGGAACAGAAAAACAAATACCGCATGTTCACACTTAAACGTGGGAGCTAAATAATGAAAACCAGTGGGCAGAAAGAGGGGAGCAAGAGACAATGGGGACTACCTGAAGGAGGAGGGTAAGAAGAGGGAGAGGATTAGGAAAAATAACTATCAGATACTATGCTTAGTACCTGGATAACAAAATAATCTAAACCAAACACCCTTGTGACATGAGCTGACCTATATAACAAACCTGTACTGCACGTATACCCCAAACCTAAAATAAAAGTTTAACAAAATTGCAATATGCCATTCTATAACTTTTTTTCTCTAATATTATGCTTCAAATTTTATTTTTAAAATTACAGGAATACACAAGGAATTACATGAGGAATATATGAATATATTATTATAAAAATGTAGAAATGTGTAACAATGAGAGTAAATGCTTATATAGGCCTTACTGTACCCAACACCACTCTAAATGCTTTAAAGAGATTAGCACGTTTACTCTTTACAACAATCCATGAAATAGGTACTGTTATTTTTTTCCATTTTACAGATAGAGACACTGAGGGCACAAAGAGGTCATGTAACTTGCATGTGGTCATACAGCTAATTATTGTTGGAGCTGGGCTCTTAGTCACCTGATTGTTTTCCTTCACCTCCACCCAATTGAATGCCTTACCTCAAATGTGACAACTATTCTTTGTGTCGTTTGCAATTTTATCTACCTATATAAAACACATGCAAAATAGTTATGTTTTTGGTGTGTTGGTTTTCTTTTTATGTAATAGGTTGATACTGTGTTATCTTGCAACTAGCTTTTTCCACTCAACCATGTGTCTTTGACTTTTTTCATGCCTTTATTTTTAAATTAATAATATATAAGCATATTTTCATGGTAAAAGATCCAAATAATACACAGGTGTAGAGAGAGTAAATCTTGAAACTTGCCTTTCCTGACTGCTCTCTGACATCTCACCAAAAAAAAAAAAAAAAACCCAAAAAACCCCCAATAAACAACCAACTGTCCACAGTTTGGTGAGTGTCCTTACAGTCTTCTTTCCATGCATTTTGTGTGAATAAATAAGTATTTATATATATATTTATATAACATGATTCATTCATAATGTTATACGGCCTTTTAATTTCTTATTTATTGATTTAATTACACATGATACATGAATACATTTTTCTTTTGAAAGATTAGAGCACTACACAGAAGCTGAACACTTCCTTTGATCATCATTGATTTCCGCTCTACCTCCTCTGTCTCTGCTCACTATTTGACTCTTCTCCTGCCTGCATCTGTTTTTTAAAATTATACTTTAAGTTCTAGGGTACATGTGCACAACGTGCAGTTTGTTACATCAGTATACATGCGCCATGTTGGTTTGCTGCACCCATTAACTCGTCATTTACATTAGGTATTTCTCCTAATGCTATCCCTCCTCCTGCCCCCCATCCCATGACAGGCACCTGTGTGTGATGTTCCCTGCCCTGTGTCCAAGTGTTCTAATTGTTCAATTCCCACCTATGAGTGAGAACATGTGGTGTTTAGTTTTCTGTCCTTGTGATAGTTTGCTCAGAATGATGGTTTCCAGCTGCATCCATGTCCCTGCAAAGGACAAGAACTCATCCTTTTTATGGCTGCATAGTATTCCATGGTATATACATGCCACATTTTCTTAACCCAGTCTATCATTGATGGACATTTGAGTTGGTTCCAAGTATTTGCTGTGGTGAATAGTGCCGCAATAAACATGTGTGCCTGTCTTTATAGGAGCATGATTTTAATCCTTTGGGTATATACCCAGTAATGGGATTGCTGGATCAAATGGTATTTCTAGTTCTAGATCCTTGAGGAATTGCCACACTGTCTTCCACGATGGTTGAACTAGTTTACACTCCCACCAACAGTGTAAAAGCATTCCTATTTCTCCACATCCTCTCCAGCATCTGTTGTTTCCTGACTTTTTAATGATCGCCATTCTAACTGGTGTGAGATGGTATCTCATTGTGGTTTTGATTTGCATTTCTCTGATGACCAGTGATGATGAGCATTTTTTCATGTGTCTGTTGGCTACATAAATGTCTTCTTTTGAGAAGTGTCTGTTCATATCCTTTGCCCACTTTTTCATGGGATTGTTTTTTTCTTGTAAATTTGTTTAAGTTCTTTGTCGATTCTGTATATTAGCCCTTTGTCAGATGGGTAGATTGCAAAACTTTACTGCCATTCTGTTGGTTGCCTGCTCACTCTGATGGTAGTTTATTTTGCTGTGTAGAAGCTCTTTAGTTTAATTAGATCCCAGTTGTCTATTTTGGCTTTTGTTGCCATTGCTTTTGCTGTTTTAGTCATGAAGTTCTTGCCCATGCCTATGTCCTGAATGGTATTGCTAGGTTTTCTTCTAGAGTTTTTATGGTTTTAGGTCTAACATTAATGTCTTTAATACATCTTGAATTCATTTTTGTAGAAGGTGTAAGGAAACGATCCAGTTTCAGCTTTCTGCATATGGCTAGCCAGTTTTCCCAGCACCATTTATTAAATAGGGGATCCTTTCCCCATTTCTTGTTTTTCTCGGGTTTGTCAAAGATCAGATGGTTGTAGATGTGTGGTGTTATTTCTGAGGCCTCTGTTCTGTTCCATTGGTCTATCTCTCTGTTTTGGTACTGGTACCATGCTGTTTTGGTTACTGTAGCCTTGTAGTATAGTTTGAAGTCAGGTAGCGAGATGCCTCCAGCTTTGTTCTTTTTGCTTAGGATTGTCTTGGCAATGCAGGCTCTTTTTTGGTTCCATATGAAATTTGAAGTAGTTTTTTCCACTTCTGTGAAGAAAGTCATTTGTAGCTTGATGGGGATGGCATTGAATCTATAAATTACCTCGGGCAGTGAGGCCATTTTCATGATATTGATTCTTCCTATCCATGAGCATGGAATGTTCTTCCATTTGTTTGTGTCCTCTTTTATTTTGTCGAGCAGTGGTTTGTAGTTCTCCTTGAAGAGCTACTTCACTTACCTTGTGAATTGGATTCCTAGGTATTTTATTCTCTTTGTAGCAAATGTGAATGGGAGTTCACTCATGATTTGTCTGTTTGTCTGTTCTTGGTGTATAGGAATGCTTGTGATTTTTGCACATTAATTTTGTATCCTGAGACTTTGCTGAAGTTGCTTATCAGCTTAAGGAGGTTTTGGGCTGAGACGATGGGGTTTTCTAAATATACAATCATGTCATCTGCAAACAGGGACAATTTGACTTCCTCTTTTCCTAATTGAATGCCCTTTATCTCTTTCTCTTGCTTGATTGCCCTGGCCAGAACTTCCAACACTATGTTGAATAGGAGTGGTGAGAGAGGGCATCCCTGTCTTGTGCCAGTTTTCAAAGGGGCTGCTTCCAGCTTTTGCCCATTCAGTATGACGTTGGCTATGGGTTTGTCATAAAGAGCTCTTATTATTTTGAGATATGGTCCATCAACACCTAGTTTATTGAGAGTTTTTTAGCATGAAGGGCAGTTGAATTTTGTTGAAGGCCCCTTCTGCATCTATTGAGATAATAATGTAGCTTTTGTCATTGGTTCTGTGTATGTGATGGATTATGTATATTGATTTGCGTTATGTTGAACCAGCCTTGCATCCCAGGGATGAAGCCCACTTGATCATGGTGGTTAAGCTTTTTGATGTGCTGCTGTATTCGGTTTACCTGTATTTTATTGAGGATTTTCACATAAATGTTCATTAGGGATATTGGTCTAAAATTCTCTTTTTTTTGTTGTGTCTCTGCCAGGCTTTGGTATCAGGATGATGCTGGCCTCATAAAATGAGTTAGGGAGGATTCCCTCTATTTTCTATTGATTGGAATAGTTTCAGAAGGAATAGTACCAACTCCTCTTTGTACCTCTGGTAGAATTCAGCTGTGAATCCGTTTGGTCCTGGACTTTTTTTGGTTGATAGGCTATTAATTATTGCCTCAATTTCAGAGCTTGTTATTGGTCTGTTCAGAGATTCAACTTCTTCCTGGTTTAGTCTTGGGAGGGTGTATGAGTCCAGGAATTTATCCGTTTCTTCTAGATTTTGATTTTCTAGTTTATTTGCATAGAGGTATTGATAGTATTCTCTGATGGTAGTTTGTATTTCTGTGGGATCGGTGGTGATATCCCCTTTATCATTTTTTATTGTGTCTATTTGATTCTTCTCTCTTTTCTTCGTTATTACTCTTGCTAGCAGTCTATCAATTTTGTTGATGTTTTCAAAAAACCAGCTCCTGGATTCACTGATTTTTTTGAAGGGTTTTTTTGTTTCTGTATCTCATTCAGTTCTGCTCTGATCTTAGTTATTTCTTGCCTTCTGTTGGCTTTTGAATTTGTTTGCTCTTGCTTCTCTAGTTCTTTTAATTGTGATGTTAGGGTGTCAATCTTAGATCTTTCCTGCTTTCTCTTGTGGGCATTTAGTGGTATAAATTTCCCTCTGCACACTGCTTGAAATGTGTCCCAGAGATTCTGGTATGTTGTCTCATTGTTCTCATTGGTTTCAAAGAACGTCTTTATTTCTGCCTTCATTTCCTTATTTACCCAGTAGTCATTCAAGAGCAGGTTATTCAGTTTCCATGTAATTGTGTGGTTTTGAGTGAGTTTCTTAATCCTGAGCTCTAATCTGATTGCACTGTGGTCTGAGAGACAGTTTGTTGTGATTTCTGTTCTTTTACATTTGCTGAGGAGTGCTTTACTTCCAATTATGTGGTCAATTTTGGAATAAGTGCGATGTGGTGCTGAGAAGAATGTATATTCTGTTGATTTGGGGTGGAGAGTTCTGTAGATGTCTATTAGGTCTCCTTGGTGCAGAGCTGAGTTCAAGTCCTGTATATCCTTGTTAAACTTCTGTCTCATTGATCTGTCTAATATTGACAGTGGGGTGTTAAAGTCTCCCATTATTATTGTTTGGGAGTCTAAGTCTCTTTGTAAGTCTCTAAGGACTTGCTTTATGAATCCGGGTGCTGCTGTATTGGGTGCATATATATTTAGGATAGTTAGCTCTTCTTGTTGAATTAATCCCTTTATCATTATGTAATGGCTTTCTTTGTCTCTTTTGACCTCTGTTGGTTTAAAGTGTGTTTCATCAGAGAGTAGGATTGCAACCCCTACTTTTTTTTGCTTTCCATTTGCTTGGTAGATCTTCCTCCATCCCTTTATTTTGAGCCTATGTGTTTCTCTGCATGTGAGATGGTCTCCTGAATACAGCATACTGATGGGTCTTGAAGCTTTATCCAGTTTGGCAGTCTGTGTATTTTAATTGGGGCATTCAGCCCATTTATATTTAGGGTTAATATTGTTATGTATGAATTTGATCCTGTCATTATGATGTTAGCTGGTTATTTTGCCCATTAGTTGATGCAGTTTCTTCCTAGCATCAATGGTCTTTACAATTTGGCATGTTTTTGCAGTGGCTGATACTGGTTGTTCCTTTCCATGTTTAGTGCTTCCTTCAGGAGCTCTTGTAAGACAGGCCTGGTGGTGACAGAATCTCTCAGCATTTGCTTGTCTGTGAAGGATTTTACTTCTCCTTCACTTACGAAGCTTAGTTTGGCTGGATATGAAATTCTGAGTTGAAAATTATTTAAGAATGTTGAATATTGGCCCCAACTCTCTTCTGGCTTATAGAGTTTCTGCCGAGAGATCTGCTGTTAGTCAGATGGGCTTCCCTTTGTGGATAACCCGAGCTTTCTCTCTGGCTGCCCTTAACATTTCTTCCTTCATTTCAACCTTGGTGAAATTGACAGTTATGTGTCTTGGGGTTGCTCTTCTCAGGGAGTATCTTTGTGGTATTCTCTGTATTTCTTGAATTTGAATGTTGGCCTGCCTTGCTAGGTTGGGGCAGTTCTCCTGGATAATTAATATCCTGAAGAATATTTTCCAACTTGGTTCCGTTCTTCCTGTCACTTTCAGGTACACCAATCAAACGTAGATTTGGTCTTTTCACATAGTCCCATATTTCTTGGAGGGCATTGTTTGTTTCTTTTTACTCTTTTTTCTCTAAACTTCTCTTCTTGCTTTATTTCATTAATTTGATCTTCAATCACTGATACCCTTTCTTCCACTTGATTTAATCAGCTGTTGAAGCTTGTGCATGCATCACGTAGTTCTTGTGCCATGGTTTTCAGCTCCATCAGGTCATTTAAGGTCTTCTCTGCACTGTTTATTCTAGTTAGCCATTCATCTAATCTTTTTTCAAGGTTTTTAGCCGCCTTGCAATGGGTTCAAACATCCTCCTTTAGCTCAGAGAAGTTTGTTATTACCGACCTTCTGAAGCCTACTTCTGTCAGCTCGTCAAAGTCATTCGCCGTCCAGCTTTGTTCCATTGCTGTCGAGGAGCTGCGATCCTTTGGAGGAGAAGAGGTGCTCTGGTTTTTAGAATTTTCAGCTTTCCTGCTCTGGTTTCTCCCCATCTTTGTGGTTTTATCTACCTTTGCTCTTTGATGATGGTGACCTACAGATGGGGTTTTGGTGTGGATGTCCTTTTTGTTGATGTTGATGCTCTTCCTTTCTGTTTATTAGTTTTCCTTCTAACAGTCAGGTCCTTCAGCTGCAGGTCTGTTGGAGTTTGCTGGAGGTCCACTCCAGGCCCTGTTTTCCTGGGTATCACCAGTGGAGGCTGCAGAACAGCAAATATTGCAGAACAGCAAATATTGCTGCCTAATCCTTCCTCTGGAAGCTTCACCCCAGAGGGGCACCTGCCTGTATGAGGTGTCAGTCGTCCCCTACTGAGAGGTGTCTCCCTGTTAGGCTACATGGGGGTCAGGGACCCACTTGAGGAGGCAGTCTGTCTTTTCTCAGAGCTCAAACACCATGCTGGGAGAACCACTGCTCTCTTCAGAACTGTCAGACAGGGACATTTAAGTCTGCAGGAGTTTCTACTGCTTTTTGTTCAGCTATGCCCTGCCCCCAGAGGTGGGGTCTACAGAGGCAGCAGGCCTTGCAGAGCTGCAGTGGGCTGCGTCCAGTTTGAGCTTCCCCAGCCGCTTTGTTTACCTACTCAAGCCTCAGCAATGGTGGACACCCCTCCCCCTGCCAGGCTGCTGCCTCACCAGTCAATCTCAGACTGCTGTGCTAGCAGTGAGCAAGGCTCTATGGGCATGGGACCCACTGAGCCAGGTGCAGGATATAATCTCCTGGTGTGCCGTTTGCTAAGACCGTTGGTAAAGCATAGAATTTGGGTGGGAGTGTCCTGATTTTCCAGGTACAGTGTGTCACGGCTTCCCTTGGCTAGAAAAGGGAAATCCCCCCACCCCTTGTGCTTCCTGAGTGAGGCAATGCCCTGCCCTGCTTTGGCTCACCCTCTATGGGCTGCACGCACTCTCCAGCCAGTCCCAATGAGATGAACCAGGTACCTCAGTTGGAAATGCAGAAATCACCTTCCTCTGCGTTGATCACACTGGGAGCTGCAGACTGGAGCTGTTCCTATTCAGCCATCTTGGAACGGAATCTCTCTTGCATCTTTTAAAAATTCATTCACAAGCATTTACAAACACGTCTGCATGTGTAGGGAATATATAATATTATTTAGTGGCCTTAAAATCTGAATTGTGTTATGCTATATGTATTGTTTTGCTGTTTGCTACTTTCACCCAACATAATGTCTGACAGCTTTTCATGTTAATACATATAAATCTACTATTTTCTTGGTTGCATAGTATTCTACTATGAATACTAGGATAAATACTAGGATATTCTACTAGAATAAATAGACTATAATTTGTGTAGCCATTTCCCCACTGACATGGTTATTTCTAAATTTTTGCCAGTGTAAAACCTGCTGTAATGAATATCTTACATGCCTCTTTCTTTTCTCCACTGACTTTTAAATACTACTTTTAATCAATATTAGATTCTTATGAATACTTGGGTTTGTTTCAGGATTCTCTGTTTGATTCTGTTGATCCATTTATTTATACCTGCATCCACATCTTTCATTTTTATATTTTTATAATATGTTTTCATTTTTATATTCACTTTTCATTTTTATATTTTTATAATACTTTTCATTTTTATATTTTTATAATATGTTTGTTATCTGGCATTGAAAGAACCTCCTTTCATTTTTGTGGTTATTTTTACATATTTACTATTTCAATTAATTTTAAATGCAGATTATCATACCCATGTAGGATCTTATTAGCATTTTTATTTGGTATTTCACTGAGTTTACAGGTTTAACCAGGGAGAGTTAGCATCTTTACATGAATGAGTCTTTATATAAATAAACATGGTATGACTTTCCATTTATCCAAATTTTTAAGTCCTTTAGTAATACTTCGTACTTCTCTCTGTAAATATTTTGAACATATCTTGTTTGCTTTATTTGTAGATAACTTCATTTTTGTTGCTACCCTGAATAGAACTTTTTCTTTCATTTTGTAATTACTATAGGAGTATAAGAAAGCTATTGGTTTTTGTATGTTGTCTTGTGCCAGCAGCTTTACTAATAAATTCTCTTTTCTTTCTAATAGATTTTTTGTTGATCCTATTGGATTTTCTTGGTAGGAAAACAGGTGATTACAAATACTGATAGTTTTTGTCTCTTTGTCTTTAGCCTGTATACCATGTGTACTTTTTGTGTTTTAATGCATTGGCCAGGACCTCCGATTTAAATTTGAATCATAGCAATATCAGATATCTTTATTTTATCCTTCCATTTAATGGGAATGCTTCTAAAATTTCATCAAGTATTATGTTTGCTGTGGGTGTCTGGCAGTTACCCTTTATTAAGTCAAATAAACTCTCTTGAATTTCTGCCTTTTCGAGGCTTTTTAAAAACAAGAATGATCATGCCTGTAATCCTAGCAATTTGGGAGGCTAAGGAGAGTAGATCACTTGAGTCCAGGAGTTTGAGACCAGCCTGCGCAACATAGCAAAACTTCGTCCCTACAAAATAATAATAAAAACAAATTAGCGAGGTGTGGTGGCACGTGCCTGTACAGAATCCAAGATACTTGGTAAGGGCTGAGATAGTAGGATTGTTTGAGCCTGGGATGGTTGAGACTTCAGTGAGCTGTGACTGCACCACTGTACTCCAGCCTGGGCGACAGAGTGAGACCATGTCTCAAAAACAAAAACAAAAACAAAAACAAAAAAAACAAAAAACAAAAGCAAGAATGGATGAAAAAGGAAAGCTTTATCCATTGTTTTTTCACCTGTAAGTCGGACATATAGTTTTCTCCCTTTACATTATTAATGCATAAAATTGCATTGATAGCTTTAACGATTTTTTATTAAAATTTCCAAATGTACACAACAGTAGAATGTACAATAAAACCCCCTATATACTCATAACTCAGCTTCAATAGCCATCAACATTTTGCCGTACTTGTTTCAACTATGCTCTTCCCCTCTTTTATGCTGGAATATTTTAGGCTAATCAGGAATATCATATAATTTCACTCCTAAATATTTTGGTATGCATAGCAAAAGAATTATAGCAAAAAGAACATCTTCTCATATAGTCACAATGCCATTATCACACTAATACTTGGTGAATAATCTGATTTTTCTAATTGTCTGAAAATGTTTTTGCCATTGAGGTTTGTTGGAGTCGGGATCCAATTGAGGTCACCTTACTGTATTATGTTATATCTCTTAAGTTTCTTTAAAAAATTTTAAAAGCTAAAACGAAACAGTACCTCCTCTCTTTTATCATAATGACATTGGCTTGTTGAAGAAACTTGGCATTTGTCCTCTAGACTGTCGCATATTCTGGATTTGACTGATTACTTCCTTGAGGTGTTACTTTACTTGTTTCTGTATTGCCTGTTGTTTCTTGTAAACTGGAATGTAAAGCAAAAGACTTGATTAGACTGGGTGGTGTGGCTCATACCTATAATCTCAGCACTTTGGGAGGTACTTTGGGAGGTAGGCAGATCGCTTGAGCCCAAGAGTTTAAGATCAACCTGGACAATATGGTGAAAACTCGTTTTTAAAAAAATGCAAAAATGAGCTGCTGTGGTGGCCCACATCTGTAGTCCCAGCTACTTGGGAGGCTGAGGTAGGAGAATCACGTGAGCCTGGGGAGGTCAAGGCCGCAGTGGGCACTGATCATGCTACTGCAGTCCAGACTGGTCAACAGAGTGAGACCTTGTCTCAAAAAAAGAAAAAAAAAGACTTGATTAGATTCAGGTTTTTAAAATTATTATACTTCCTTTTATGTAATTTGCAGTTGTCTCACTTTTAGTAATACTAAAAATGGATTGAGGTGGTGATAGTCTGATCCCTTCATTGTAAAGTCCTCCATCCTCCTTTCACCTTTTGCATTGCTTTACCATTTATTTGATAATTGTTATTCGAATCAATTATTTCATTAGGGATTTCAAAGTAATGATTTTCTAATTCTATCATTTTTTCAGCATTCATCAGCTAGAATTCCTCTGTAAGAAGAACTATCCCTCATCTACTAGGGTTATTTGGTAAGCCTAAAACATAGTTTCTATGGGAAAGACACAGTAAATTCTTAACTCTTTCCCTTTAATTGCCAGTTTTCTAAGTAAGGAGTTAGTGCCCTGTTCCACGTTGACACATCTTTAAATGTTAAACCTTCCCTGCAGTCCTAGGATTAGCCTATTGGGGCATAATGTATCTTTTTAAATCTACTGCAGGATTTGAGTGACTAGTATTTTATTTGGCATTTTAAAAATCTGTGTTTATAAATGAGATTTCCTATAGCATTGATCCTCAATTGGGCAAAACTACCCCTCAAGAAGGCATTTGGAAATATCTGGAGGTGCTTTTGGTTGTCAGTTTACTGAGTGTGTGAGTTGGGGGAGTCCTACTATAATTGAGGAAATGGTGACTAGGGATGCTAAATGAAGAATTGTCTCAACAAAAATGCTATTAGCACTCCTGTGAAAAATGCTGGCCTGTGTAGTTCTCTTGTGCTTGTTCAATTTTTGTATCAAGGTTATACACTTTTATATCAAGGTTCATATGTGAGGTGGGCTATCATTTTCTTTCCCTTACTTGTCAGTTTTGGTATCAAGATTATACCAGCCTTATAGCTGTGTGGTGTCATTTACCATTTTTTTAATATGGAACAAATGTTTGGAAAGTTTCATTATTCTGTTCCTAGATGGCTTTGTCAAACACCCACAGAATTTCTGGAAATGGTGACTTTTAAGGTAGATTGTTGATTATCATTATACATTCTTCAGTGATTAACAGGTTTATGTAAGTCTTCTATTTCATAGGCCAATTCTTGCACTAATTTTTCTAGAAATTATCCATTTCACCCAGATTTTCAAAATTATTGGTGTAAAAGTTATACAGTATTCTTAAAATAATTTTTTTAATATAGTCTCTTTCTGTAGTTTGGTCCCCTTTCATTTTTTTGAGATTATGTGTTGTATTTATTTTAAATAGATTCTGGCACAAACTTTTGTAGTAGCGGAATAGAAAGTGAAACACTTAGAAGACATATCTGGCAATCAAATTGATAATGACTCCAGTTCATATTTTTCACTGATCTTTTCTGCATTTCCATTAATTATTTTTAAAATAAAATTTACTTTAAGTTCTGGGATACATGTGCAGAACGTATAGGTTTGTTACATAGGTATACATGTGCCATGGTGGTTTGCTGGACCTATCAACCTGTCATCTAGGTTTTAAGCCCCACATGCATTAGGTATTTGTCCTAATGCTCTCCCTCCCCTTCCCCCAACCCTTGCCAGTCCCTGGTGTGTGATGTTTCCCTCCCTGTGTCCATGTGTTCTCATTGTTCAACTCCCACTATGAGTGAGAACATGTGGTGTTTGGTTTTCTGTTCCTGTGTTTGTTTGCTGAGAATGATGGTTTCCAGCTTCATCCATGTCCCTGCAAAGGACGTGAACTCATTCTTTTTATAGCTGTATAGTATTCCATGGTGTATATGTGCCACATTTTCTTTATCCAGTCTATCATTGCTGGGCATTGGAGTTGGTTCCAAGTCTTTGCTGTTGTAAATACTGCTGCAATAAATATATGTGTGCATGCGTCTTTATAGTAGAATGATTTATAATACTTTGGGTATATATCCAGTAATGGGATTGCTGAGTCAAGTGGTATTTCTGATTCTAGATCCTTGAGGAATCGTCACACTGTCTTCCACAATGGTCGAACTAATTTACACTCCCACCAACTGTGTAAAAGCTTTCCTCTTTCTCCACATCCTCTCTAGCATCTGTTGTTTCTGACTTTTTAATGATCGCCATTCTAATGGGATTCTAACAATCCCATTACTGGATATATACCCAAAGTATTATAAATCATTCTACTATAAAGAAGCATGCACACATGTATTTATTGCAGCAGTATTTACAACAGCAAAGACTTGGAACCAACTCTAATGCCCAACAATGATAGACTGGATAAAGAAAATGTGGCACATATACACCATGGAATACTATACAGCTATAAAAAGAATGAGTTCATGTCCTTTGCAGGGATTTGCATTTCTCTGATGACCAGTGATGATGAGCATTTTTTCATGTTTGTTGGCTGTATAAATGCCTTCTTTTGAGAAGTGTCTGTTCATATCCTTTGCCCACTTTTTGATGGGGTTGTTTTTTTCTTGTATATTTGTTTAAATTCCTTGTAGATTCTGGATATTAGATCTTTGTCAGATGGGTAGTTACAAAAATGTTCTCCCATTCTATAGGTTGCCTGTTCACTCTGATGATAGTTGCTTTTGCTGTGCAGAAGCTCTTTAGTTTTATTAGATCCCATTTGTCAATTTTGGCTTTTGTTGCCATTGCTTTTGGTGTTTTAGTCATGAAGTCTTTGCCCATGCCTATGTCCTGAATAGTATTGCCTAGGTTTTCTTCTAGTGTTTATATGGTTTTTGGCTTTACATTTAAGTCTTTAATCCATCTTGAGTTTATTTTTGTATAAGATGTAAGGAAGGGGTCCAGTTTCAGCTTTCTGCATATGGCTGGCCAGTTTTCCCAGCACCATTTATTAAATAGGGAATCCTTTCCCCATTGCTTGTTTTTGTCAGGTTTGTTGAAGACCAGATGATTGCAGATGTGTGGTCTTACTTCCGAAGTCTCTGTTCTGTTCCATTGGTCTACATATCTGTTTTGGTACCAGTACCATGCTGCTTTGGTTACTGTAGCCCTGTAGCATAGTTTGAAGTTGTGTAGTGTGATGCTTCCAGCTTTGTTCTTTCTGCTTAGGATTGTCTTGGCTATACAGGCTCCTTTTTTTGTTCCATGTGAAATTTAAAGTAGTTTTTTTCTAATTCTGTGAAGAAAGTAAATGGTAGCTTGATGGAAATAGCATTGAATCTATAAATTACTTTGGGCAACATGGCTGTTTTCATAATATTGATTTTTCCTATCCATGAGCATGGAATATTTTTCCATTTGTTTGTGTCCTCTCTTATTTTCTTGAGCAGTGGTTTTTAGTTCTCCTTGAAGAGGTCCTTCACATTTGTATTTCTAAGTGTTTTATTCTCTTTTTAGCAATTGTGAATGGGAGTTCACTCATGATTTGACTCTCTGCTCGTCTATTATTGGTGTATAGGAATGCCTGTGATTTTTGTACATTGATTTTGTATTCTGAGATTTTGCTGAAGTTGCTTATCAGCTTAAGGAGTTTTTGGGCTGAAACAATGGGGTTTTCTAAATATACGGTCATGTCATCTGCAAACAGAGACAATTTGACTTTCTCTCTTCCTATTTGAATACCCT
The DNA here is from genome assembly GCF_002776525.5 of Piliocolobus tephrosceles. NCBI lineage: Eukaryota > Metazoa > Chordata > Mammalia > Primates > Cercopithecidae > Piliocolobus > Piliocolobus tephrosceles. Next base: position 46,155,612 of record NC_045445.1, on the reverse strand, counting down.
TTATTTCTTTCTCTTCCCTGATTGCCCTGGTCAGAACTTCCAGTACTATGTTGAATAGGAGTGGTGAGAGAGGGCATGCTTGTCTTGTGCCTGTTTTCAAAGGGGCTGCTTCCAGCTTTTGCCCATTCAGTATGATACTGGCTATGGGTTTGTCATAAACATCTCTTATTATTTTGAGGTATGTTCCATCAATACCTAGTTTATTGAGAGTTTTTAGCATGAGGGAATGTTGAATTTTATTAAAGGCCTTTTCTGCATCTGTTGAGATAATTGTGGATTTTGTCATTGGTTCTATTTATGTGATGGGTTACGTTTATTGATTTGCATATGTTGAACCAGCCTTGCATCCCACGGATGAAGCTGACTTGATCATGGTGGATGAGCTTCATAATACGCTACTGGATTCAGTTTGCCAGTATTTTATTGAGGATTTTTGCATTGATCTTCATCAGGGATATTGGCCTGAAATTTTCTCTTTTTTGTTCTATCTCTGCCAAGTTTTGGTATTAGGATGATGCTGGCCTCATAAAATGAGTTAGGGAGAAGTCTCTCTTTTTCCATTGTTTGGAATAGTTTCAGAAAGAATGGTAGCAGCTCCTCTTTGTACCTCTGGTAGAATTAGGCTGTGAATCTGTCTGGTCCTGGGTTTCTTTTCATTGGTAGGCTATTAATTACTGCCTCCATTTCAGAACTTGTTATTGGTCTATTCGGGGATTCTACTTCTTCCTGGTTCAGTCTTGGGAGGGTGTATATGTCCAGGAATTTATACATTTCTTCTAGATTTTCTAGTTGATTTGTGTAGAGGTGTTTATAGTATTCTCTGATGGTAGTTTGTATTTCTGTGGGATCAGTGGTGATATCCCCTTTATCGTTTTTTATTGTGTCTATTTGATTCTTCTGTTTTCTTCTTTATTAGTCTGGCTAGTGGTCAATCTATTGTGTTAATCTTTTCAAAAAACCCGCTCCTGGATTCATTGATACTTCGAAGGGTTTTTTGTGTCTCTTATCTCCTTCTGTTCTGCTCTAATCTTAGTTATTTCTTGTCTTTTGCTAGTTTTTGAATTTGTTTGCTCTTGCTCCTCTAGTTTTTGTACTTCATCTTTTTTTTTTTTTTTTTTGAGATGGAGTCTCACTTTGTCACCCAGGCTGGAGTGCAGTGGCACGATCTAGGCTCACTGAAAGCTCCACCTCCTGGGTTCATGTCATTCTCCTGCCTCAGCCTCCTGAGTAGCTGGGACTACAGGTGCCCACCACCACACCTGGCTAAATTTTTTGTATTTTCAATAGAGACGGGTTTTCACTGTGTTAGCAAGGATGGTCTCGATCTCCTGACCTCGTGATCCGCCCACCTTGGCCTCCCAAAGTGCTGGGATTACAGGCATGAGCCACCGTGCTTGGCCACTTCTTTAGTTCTTTTATTGTGATGTTTGGGTGTCAAATTCAGATCTTTCCAGCTTTCCAATGTGGGTATTTAGTACTATAAAATTCCCTCTTAACACAGCTTTAGTGGTGTCCCAGAGATTCTGGTATGTTGTGTCTGTGTTCTCATTGGTTTCAAAGAACTTCTTTATTTCTGCCTTAATTTCGTTATTTACCCAGTAGTCATTCAGGAGCAGGTTGTTCAGTTTCCATTAGTTATGTGGTTTTGAGTGAGTTTCTTCATCCTGAGTTCTAATTTGATTGCACTGTGGTCTGAGAGGCTGTTTGTTATGATTTCTGTTCTTTTGTATTTGCTGAGAAGTGTTTTACTTCCAATTATATGGTTGATTTAGAATAAGTGCTATGTGGTGCTGAGAAGAATGTATGTTCTGTCTATTTGGGGTGGAGAGTTCTGTAGATGTCTATTAGGTCAGTTGTTCCAGAGCTGAGTTCAAGTCCTGATTATCCTTGTTAATTTTCTGTCTCATTGATCTGTCTAATATTGACAGTGGGGAGTTAAAGTCTCCCATTATTATTGAGTGGGAGTCTAAGTTTCTTTGTAGTTCTCTAAGAACTTGTTTTATGAATCCGGGTGCTGCTGTATTGGGTGCATATATATTTAGGATAGTTAGCTCTTCTTGTTGAATTGATCCCTTTGCCATTATTTAATGCCCTTCTTTGTCTTTTTTGATCTTTGTTGGTTTAAAGTCTATTTTATCAGAGACTAGGATTGCAACTTCTGCTTTTTATTTGCTTTCCATTTGCTTGGTAAATATTTCTCCAACCCTTTATTTTGAGCCTATATATGTCTTTGCACGTGAGATGGGTCTCCTGAATACAGCACACCAATGGGTCTTGACTCTTTATCCAATTTGCCAGTCTGTTAGTCCATTTATATTTAAGGTTAATATTGTTATGTGAGAATTTGATCCTGTCATTATAATGCTAGCTGTTTATTTTGCCTGTTAGTTGATGCAGTTTCTCCCTAGCATCAATGGTCTTTACAATTTGGTGTGTTTTTGCAGTGGCTGGTACCGGTTGTTCCTTTCCATGTTTAGTGCTTGCTTCAGGAGGTCTTGTAAGGCAGGTCTGGTGGTGACAAAATCTCTCAGCATTTGCTTGTCTGTAAAGGATTTTATTTCTCCTTCACTTATGAAACTTAGTTTGGCTGGATATGAAATTCTGGGTTGAAAATTATTTTCCTTAAGAGTGTTGAATATTGGCCCCCACTCTCTTCTGCCTTGTAGGGTTTCTGCAGAGAGATCAGCTGTTAGTCTGATGGGCTTCCCTTTGTAGGTAACCTGACCTTTCTCTGTGGCTGCCCTTAACATTTTTTTTCCTTCATTTCAACCTTGGGGAATCTGATGATTATGTGTCTGGGATTGCTCTTCTTGAGGAGTATCTTCATGATGTTCTCTGTATTTCCTGAATTTGAATGTTGGCCTGTCTTGCTAGGTGGGGAAAGTTCTCCACCATCATATCCTGAAGTGTGTTTTCCAACTTGGTTCCATTCTCCCCATCAGTTTCAGAGACCCCAATCAATCGTAGGTTTGGTCTTTTCACACACTCCCATATTTGTTGGAGGTTTTGTTTGTTCTTTTTCATTCTTTTTTCTTTAACCTTGTCTTCACTCTTTATTTCAGTAAGTTGATCTTCAATTTCTGATATCCTCTCTTCTGCTTGATTGATTCAGCTGTTGATACTTGGGTATGCTTCATGAAGTTCTCATACTGTGTTTTTCAGCTCCATCAGACCATTTATGTTCTTCTAGAAACTGGTTATTCTTGTTAGCAATTCCTGTAACCTTTTATCAAGGTTTTTAGCTTCCTAGCATTGGGTTAAAACATGCTCCTTATGCCCCACCTTCTGAAGCCTACTTCTGTCAGTTTATCAATCTCATTCTCCATCCAGTTTTGTGCCCTTGCTGGAGAGGAGTTGCGATCATTTGGAGAAGCAGCATTCTGGTTTTTGGAATTTTCAACATTTTTCGCTGGTTTTTCCTTATCTTTGTGGATTTTTCTACCTTTGATCTTTGAGGTTGATAACCTTTGGATGAGGTTTTTGTGTGGGGGTCCTTTTTGTTGATGTTGATGCTTTTACTTTCTGTTTGTTAGTTTTTCTTCTAACAATCAGGCCTCTCTTCTGCAGGTCTGCTGCAGTTTGTGGGAGGTCCACTTCAGACCCTGTTCAACTGGGTATCACCATTGGAGGCTGCAGAACAGCAGTATCATAAGGGGAGGCTGCAGAACAGCAAAGATTGCTGCCTGCTTCTTCCTCTGGAAGCTTTGTCCCAGAGGGACACAGGCCTGATGCCAGCCAGAGCTCTCCTGTATGAGGTGTCTGTTGACCCCTGTTGGGAGGTCTCTCCCAGTCAGGAGGCATGGGCATCAGGGACCCACTTCAGGAGGCAGTTCTGTCCCTTAGCAGAGCTTGAGCACTGTGCTGGGAGAATCCTCCTTGTCAGGATCAGCTGCTCTCTTCAGAGCCAGTAGGCAGAAAAGTTTAAGTCGGCTGAAACTGTGCCCACATCCCTCAGGTGCTCTGTCCCAGGGAAATAGGAGTTTTTTCTATAAGCCCCTTACTGGGGCTGTTGCCTTTACTTTAGAGATGCTCTGCCCCGTGAGGAGGAATCTAGAGAAGCAGTCTGGCCACAGCTGCTTTGCCACGTTGTGGTGAATTCCGCCCAGCCCAAATCTCCCAGCCTCCTTAGCAGTGTCAGGGGAAAACCGAATAGCAAAGCCTCAGTAATGGCAGACACCCCTCCTTCCACCAAGCTAGATCCTGGTTGACTTCAGACTGCTGTGCCAGCAGCCAGAATTTCAAGCCAGTGGTTCTTAGCTTGCTGGGCTCTATGGGAGTGGGACCCGCTGAGAGAGACCACTTGGCTCCCTGGCTTCAGCCCTCTTTCCAGGGCAGTAAATGGTTCTTACTGAGGTTCCAGGTGCCACTGGGGTATAAAAAAAACTCCTGCAGCTAGCTTGGCATCTGCCCAAACACTTGCCCAGTTTTGTGCTTGAAACACAGGTCCCTGGTAGTGTAGGCGCATGAGGGAATCTGCTGATCTGCAGATTGCAAAAACCATGGGAAAAAAAAGTAGTATCCGGGCCAGGTAGCACAGTCCCTCATGGCTTCCCTTGGCTGGGGGAGGGAGGTCCCCCGGCTTCTTGCATTTCCTGGGTGAGGCGATGCCCCACCATGCTTTTGCTCGCCCTCTGTGGGCTGCACCCACTGCCTAACCAGTCCCAGTGAGATGAACTGAGTACCTCAGTTGGAAATGCCTTCTGCGTTGGTCTCGCTGGTAGCTGCATTTAAAGTTGAAACACTGATGGAAACAAAGCATCTTCTGGTTCATTCTGGATTTCCAGAAAGTCAACCTTAGATGGAGTCCTCCCCCATAACCCTTATTGCCTTTGTCAGAGGGTTTAAACTCTTATCAAAAATTTAACCCAACATTCTTCTTTCCCAAGCGTATTGGCTATGTAAAAGTTTACTATTGAGCTTTCCTGGTTTTTAATTATTGTTATTAATTCTTCTAGTAGTACCAACAACCAAGAACCAGTTATATTGTAAAGTTAGCTTGGGCAAGTCACTTGATATCTTAGAGCATGTGCAAAATGGTGATTATAATACTTGTTATTGGATTAAGGGCCAGATAAGATAATTTGTGAAAATAAAGTGCATACTTCAGTGCCTGGCACATAGTAACATGGTTTTGGAGTCAGACCTGAGTAATGATCTCAGTTCTGTACCTACCTATGTGACCTTGTGCAGATTACTTTTTGTGCCCTAATTTCCTTATTTGCAAAATGGGGTAATACTTCTTAAGGTTTTGGGAAGGGGTAAATTAGTACTACTAGCAAAGTAACAAAAATCAAATAAGTCTTTTACTTAAAGTTTTATTTTAAATTACTTTTTATTTCCTCATCTCTTTTAGGTCCTTTCAGCTGTGCAGTTTGCCAGTGTCTCAGCTACACCTGCTCTGCCAGGCACTGCGTAATCCATACTGTAAAATCAAAGACCTGAGGTAAGTTGAACTTTGCTTTAAACTCTTAGGTATTTGCAGGTAAAGATTAGGTTGCTAGAAATTGCACTCCCAGCTGACTGGACCTGAAAATCAAATATAGCTAGTTTTCAGCTTCTCCACAGTGGAGCAACAAATGAAGAGATGTGCTACAGGCCTAGAAGGGGCAGGAAGGAGTCAGGCACAGATCTCTGCCCGCCCATCCTGCCTTTTCCCCTTTTGTATGTACTGTTTTCTGTAATGAGTAAGTGGACAGTTTTAACACCTGAGAGATAGATTTGGGTGTGCTACCCCACTTGGATCTGCCACCCCTTTTCCTCCTAGACTGCCACTGCTCTCCCCCAAAAGAAAGTTTTCTTTCAGTTGGGTCCTATCCTACTCCATGCAGCTTGACGATCCTTTTCTCTCTCTCCATTTCCCACCTTCACCCACTAGTTATTCCCCAAAGTCCCCGAGGAGGATCCCACCCCTGCCCTGCCCTTCCATCTTCACTTACTTCCAAGTACTTTGTCCACAACACACATACAAGCAGGTGCCCCCTTGTTTTAACACCCCTTTGCCTTATAGATCAATGTCTGCTCTTCTTCTTTCCTCCAGTCCCAGAGGAAAAGGCAGCCCTTCCAAGCCACCCAAGCCAGTAAATTCACTTATTTTTGTATTTTTGTGAATACTTATTTTACTTCCATAACACAGAAGTATATAAAGAAAGAAAAGCCCTCCACCCAACTGCCCCATACCCCATCCCACCCTATATCCCCATACCCTGCTGCCTCCTATCCTCTGACCCTGAGCCCACCAGGTACCTTGTTTGCTAAATGTATTTCCAGAGCATTTTATATGCTTACACAAACATAAAACTGTAACATAAGACAAACATGAATACATAAATTTATAACATTCATATACACACAGAACTTTGGGGTTTTTTTTTTTTTTTTTTTACAAAAAAAAAACCGACCCTTTTCACAGATTTTTTTTTTTTTTTTTTTCATTTAACAATACAGGGGCCATGCCTCTGATACAGTATGCAAAATCTACCACATTCTTTCACATGTTTTTTGCATTTTCAAGCTTTCTTCAGCTATCTCCTTCTCCATGGCTCAAATTTCTCCCACATTCAAAACAACAGGCCAGGCATGGTGGCTCACGCCTGTAATCTCAGCACTTGGGAGGCTGAGGCAGGTGGATTGCCTGAGGTCAGGAGTTCGAGACCAGCCTGGCTAGCATGATCTCTACTAAAATTACAAAAATTAGCCAGGCGTGGTGGTACATGCCTGTAGTCCCAGCTACTCGGGAGGCTAAGGCAGGAGAATCACTTGAATACGGGAGGCAGAGGTTGGAGTGAGCCAAGATTGCACCACTGCACTCTAGCCTGGGCAACAGAGCGAGACTCTGTCTCAAAAAAAAAAAAAAAAGGAAAGAAAGAAAAAAAATCCTCTCTCAACTGAGTATCCCACTTTAATCCTTCCCTTCACAGCCAAGAATCCTTGAGGAAGAGCCTCCCTCACTGACTCCACATCATCCTCATTCACTCCTCACTTCTGCAGTTTGGCTTCTGCCCCTGCCACTCCCCTAGATCTGCTGGAAGATCCAAAGTAAATGCCAGACCCAATGGATACTTTTCAGCTCCTATCTGAGAGGGCCCCTCAGCTTCATTGACCTTTTTCTCCTAATCCTTCCCCTTTTCTGACTACTCCTAAGTGCCTCATTTTCCAACCAGGGACAATTTTGCCCTCTAGTGGACATGTGGCAGTATCTGGAGGCATTTTTGGCTGTCACAACCTGGGCTCTGAGGGGTGGATGCCCTTGGCAACTAGTGGGTAGAGGCTAGGAATTCTTCTAAACATCCTACAATGTACTGGACAGCCCCCTGCAACAAAGAATTATCCAGCTTCAAATGTCAAGAGTACTGAGATTAGGAAACCCTGCCCTAGAGATATATAAAGAAACTCAAAGACATTTCTGAAAACTGCAGGCTAGGAACCTGGCCCTCAATCCTGATTATTGTTCATCCCCAACAGGAAAAAACCTAAAAATCAAGTTTAGCTGCAGCAGAGATGTCCCAGGGCCATGACAGCTTCTTAGTCTCTATGTCCACAGGTCCTGGGCAATGTCCAGGACTCCTTCAGTTGTGTCTCAGTCTGGTCCAGGTGTAGCTCCTTCTCATCCTTCCACCTGTGGGCTAAAACATACATGTAGTCCTCATCAACAAAACTTAGTCATCAGAGGGAGAGAAGCAGACTAATCTGTCACCTACCCCCTTACCCTACCCACTCCTATCCTCTTCCACCTCACCCCTTCCCTCTGGAAGTTGATTTCCCATTGGGATATGTTTCTGTTCTATTCTACATTTCTGAATTCACTGAGAGCTTTGTAGCCAGATTTCCCTCCCACATTTATCATTGTGGTGGTGGGTTGGGGGACAGAATCTCTCAAGATGGCACCATGCTTTGGTTCATAGTCTAGACCAGCAAACCCTCTGAGTACTATCAGTTGCTGACTCACCTCCTTGGCAGTGGCGGTTCTCTTTTCAGATCTGACTGTCTCAGGTTCTACTCACTGGCTACTGAAAAGGATTCTCCTATCATGGGGCCATACAGTCACAGCAGTCTGCATCTGCATGATGCTAGTGTCTTCTGTAGGTAGGTCTAAGGGATTCTCTTAGGAGTGGCAAATCTCTGCTGTGTTGATTTGAGTCAGGATGAACCTTGGGTTCATCCCAGGCCTGTTTTGATTGTTTCTTGTGATATAACTCACTCAGAGCATGAATTGATTGTTTCTTGTGATATAACTCACTCAGAGCATGAATAAACTTCCTATCCAGTTCATTCATGGAAACTCTTGGGATTCAGGAATCTCCACTGCTTACCACACCCTGATGCAACTCCCCAGCAAGTCCCACCATTTTCTTTAATGGTCTCTTGTTCAAAATTGCTCTTCTGGTACAAACGTCTGACTTGGAAATAATCTTGCTCAGAACAGAAACTCACTCAAATTAGTTTAAAGGGGATCTGTGTAAAGTAGATTTTCATGTAGCACAACTACAGGAAGTGAAAAGTGACTGGGCCACCACTACTCTTTCCCGCTCTCTGGAGTCACAGGATGAACTCCTCTATGCCTGTCTGCTCCCTAAAACTTCATACTGGTGTCCTCTAAAAGACACTTGACTCTGTAAAGCATCCAGTTCTGTTTCCCCACAGCCAGGGCCAGACCTCAGCTATGGCCTTGGTGTCCATGGCTCTGACCCTGGCCCCAACTCCAAGTGACCCACTGCTTCATTGCCCAACACCATTCTGACTGTGGAATCTGCCTGTCTGTTCAGATTTTCTAACGTAAAAACTTCATTTGGCTCGATTGGTCAAATATCCACTCCTGCTCCAATTATCTAAGGCCTACATGAAGGGTGGGAGTGGAGGTGTTACATACTGCCCAGGTCCACCAGACACTTAAGATAGGGAGCTAGAGACACACACACAAATAAAAACTGCAGTAGTTCTGGAGTGTTGACTACTAATACTCTGAAATACAAAGGGAGTCATTAAAACATGTCTCTCCCTGCCTGTCATCTACATCCTCCCACCCACAACCCCGCCTCCCCCCACCCCATTGTCCAATCTTCCCACTCATCCCCTTTCCCCCACTTCACCCAGTCCCCCTCCCACCTCTCCCCTCTCCCCCCGAAGACTGATTTCCCATTGAGATACATTTCTGTTCTATTTTACATTTCTGAATTTACTGAGGCCTTTGCAGCCAGATTCGCCTCCCACAGAGGAAGCAATTTTCCCTCCGTGAAAAATTCAGTTTTACACCATGGGCAGTCCCAGTCCCCTGGCCTGCAATACACTGGAGGTCTTCTCTGCTGATGAGGTTCGGAGTCTCTCCTGTCTCTTGCGGGCTCTTGAGGGTCTATTCCCTGGGCCCCCACATCAGACCACAGGCTAGCATCAGAGGCCCCCCAGTTGGAAGGCATCTGAGTTGGAACCGGTGCTGTGACCTTTGCTGGTGAAGGGGGTATAGTGGGTATGGCTGAGAAGGCGGACAAAGGGCATGGGTATGAGTATGTGAATGAGGTAGGGAGCTGGACAGGAAGAGGCTCCAGTGAGGCTGTGGACCCAGGCCCAGAGAAGTAAGATAGGGCTGTTTGTACTGACCTGAGATCTTGCTCCCTCTGCCCCCCAAAGTGTAATTTGCCTGCTCCACAGCTCCTAGAGGATGCCTGAAGCCTCCTCCCAGCCCCTGCAAGGCCTCCTCAGGGGCAGGCCCCGCCTCTGCATACCTCTCCTCTGCTTCTCCTTCAGCAGCACCAGCAGCAGCCACCGCCTCCTTTTCCTGCTCACTCCCTCCTTCTGTCCAAACCCCTCTGGGAGTGGCCAGGCCTGGAAACATTGTAGCCTGGCCCTGCTGCTGGGGAGATGCCAGCTCCTGGAGAGAAGTAGGCAGAGCTGAAACACATTCTGGGGACAGGGCAGGGGGTCCGGGCAGGTTGGGACAGGGCAGGGGCATTGGGCAGGGGCTATTCGGGGGATCTTACAGCATGGAGGAGCTTCCATCTCAGCATGTCCCGCTCTCTCTGCACCTCCGCAAGGCTGGTCTGGGTTATCCGCAACTGGAAGGTCGCCTCATTGCATTCCATCTCCTGCTGTTCCTTGAGTTCTGTCAGGTTTGAGGCCAAGACCATCGCAGCTGATCTGTGCAGTTTGGCAAAGCCTTGCAGCCACTGCACCCTGTGGTTTTGTAACTGTCCCTGCCTGTGGGCAAAGCGCATGCCCAAGGCCAGGCTGCCCCAGGTACAGGCCTCTTTGACCTCGCTGGGCACCTCGCTGTCCTCCAGGATGGCCCAGAGCTTGTCTTCCACCTCCTCCCAGGATAAGGATATATTCTCGAGGTAGAACTCGGGGCCTTTCGTGTGCCTGGCCATTTTCTCGTTGATGAAGGCCACCACGTTGCTGTGCCGGAACCCACTACTGGGGTCCTCAGGTCTCAAGGCCATGATCGCCTAGGGGTTTAACGGTTTCACTAGCCCTGTGTGGATGGAGCAACCAATAGGTTCCTTTCTTCCCCCTTAGCCCCTCCCTTCATCAGTCTTCTCCTACCCTCTTGCCCCCGCCCTCCACCCTCTGACAAGACCCTCCTAATGACCCTCTGACAGGCTTGTCCTACCCTAGGGCACCTCCCACCAGGCCTCACCTCTTCAGCCAGGGGCCAGGGGAAGTACAGGTCAACCTCACTGCCTAACACGCCTAAAGAGAGGGTGGCCTCTTTCCCTCCTAGGGCTCTGCGGGAAAAGAAGCCTCAAGGCCAACCGTGGAGGCTTTTACTCTGGGACTGTTCCAATTTCCAGAGACTGTAGGGGTGAAAGGGAGTGAGTGAGGATGGCCTCTGCCACTCCACTGGGACGTAAGGGAACCCGCCACATGGTTGGGAGACTTTGAAGGCTGAAAGAAACAGGAGTGGTCCGGAAGGACTTAGAACCAAAAAAAGTATTTGTGAACAAGTTGAAGACTCATCCCTCCCCACCATAATGGTTTGTCCCATGCCAGGGGAGTTTTGCCCCCCAACTGGAATATTCCAGAGCAGGAAACAGCCCCAATCCCTCAGTTGCCCTTGGGGGAAGAGGGTGGAGCCAGGGGCGGAGCTTATTCTCTATTTGTTCAGGGCTAAACATCCCAGACACCCTAACAAATCCTGGCCCGCCCTTCCTCCCCCAGCTGCTCTTTCCCCACTCTCTTCCCATGACCCCTTCTCCCACTCCTCTCCGACTGAAACGCTTTGAATCTTGAAGCAACTGTGGGAGAGGGTTAGGAGTAGCACAAATACACCTTTATACCAAAACCTGAAATATCAGAGATCTTCCGTCAAAGGGATATGAATATGTCTCTTAAAACCTTCCGCCAGGCGCGGTGGCTCATGCCTATAATCCCAGCACTTTGGGAGACTGAGGTGGGCGGATCACGAGGTCAGAAGATCCAGACCATCCTGGCTAACACAGTGAAACCCCGTCTCTACTAAAATAACAAAAAATTAACCGGGTGTGGTGGCACGCACGTATAGTCCCAGCTACTCGGGAGGCTGAGGCAGGATAATCGCTGCGAGGCGGAGGTTGCAGTGAGCCGAGATCACACCACTGCCCTGTAGCCTGGGCGACAGAGTGAGACTCCGTCTCAAACAAACAAACAAGCAAACCAAAAAAACTTGGATGACTTTCTGAGACCCACAAGACAAACCAGACAAATCTCAGGTCGAGTCCAACGTTGCTACTTATTATATGACATCGTAGTGTAACTGAATCTGTTTCTACCTATGGGTCTATGATGATGGCCAATGACAAAAGAGCATGTAAAGTTGTAAGAGTAATGTTTTCTATGATCCCATATTTGTAAAATGTAGAAATTATGTATGTGTGTTTGCATATGTTTTTATGTTTCTATAATCTTGGAGAACAGAATGAGGGAGGATATATAGCAGACTCAACATTAGTTATCTCTGGGAAGTGGGGTTGGACTGGAGGTTAGAAAAAAGTTTTTAACTTTTTAAAATACATTTTTCTCTAATTTCGCTTGTTATAAAGAGCATATAACTAACTATATGTATGCATACATCACAAATCTGGAAAGTTATATACTAACACTTTAACAGTGGTTATCTTTGGGTAATAGGAATACAGTACTTTAAAAAATATTCTTTACGTTTTTCTCTATTGTAAAATTGTTTATAATAAACATGTGTTGTGTTTTTCAAAATTGAAAAAAAATATTTCTCCCAGTAACAGCTGATCATTGTAAATAATTTTTAAGTACTTGGAAAGTACTTCTATAATCTTACCCTTCCTTCAACCTGGGTGATAATCCCTCTTAATAGTTATATAGTCTTTTAAGATAGGCCATAGCAAGTAGTTTTTAGTTTTTCAAACGAATCATCTTCTGTGTTCCTCTGTGGCCCTTGCACAGGCTGCTCTGTGCATGTACGGATTGCTCCTCATCCCCTCCTGCTCTCTCCACTCCCATTCTCTTCATTCACCTAACTCCTATACAGCTTCTATTCCCTTTTCATGATAGTGTTCAAACATTTCTTCCTCTTGTATTTCCTGATTCTGCAGACCCCACCTCAAGCTAGGCTGAACTGTACAACCCTTTTATGTTCCCATAACAACTTGTGCATATGTCTGGCAGTACTTTTCACACTGTATTGTAATCTGTGATTTTCTTGTCATTTTTCTCCATCAACTGGGGATTCCTTGAGGGTTTAGTCTGTGTCTTAATTATCTTTGTGTTTTCAACATCTAGCACTGTGCTAAGCACCCAATATATTAATTATTGAATGAATTGAAATAATTTATTACATCAGCAAGGTGCTAACAAGTATCTCTAAAGATATCCTATTTTTTGTTTGTTTGTTTCTGAAATGTTTCTTTTTCTCCACACAGACTGATTTTCTGTTGCCTCACAGCTTCTTGTGGTAGGGACCTCTCCTTAGTATTTGAAACTAACCAGCATCTGACAGATTTAGAATTTGTAAAAAATACCCTGGAAGATTCAGGAATGAAACTTCTGTGTGAAGGATTAAAACATCTCAACTGTGTATTACAGACATTGAGGTAATTGTAGCAGGATAATTTGTTATTTGATATTCTTATTTTGGGGGTCAATTTCTATTTCTGTTGGGGGAGAGCGTGAATATGGTAATGAGTTCATTCTTCTGTTCTCTAAAGGTTGTACCGGCGCCTTATCTCTTCTTCTTGTGGGGCTCTAGCAGCTGTTCTTAGCACCAATCAGTGGCTCACTGAACTGGAATTTAGTGAGACAAAACTGGAAGCTTCAGCTTTGAAATTGCTCTGTGAAGGCTTAAAAGATACAAATTGCAAATTACAGAAGCTCAAGTAAGTTGTAACTGTTAGTTTTCATTCTGCAAGAATATTTGAAAAATATGCAACTCAAGGCGGATGTCTCAGGATCAAAACACATTTCAAGGAGTCATGAAGAGGAGGAATAAATGCGGCAGTCCCTAAAGTTGTTTCTGTGTAAGAAGTTTAGGAAGACAATTTTCATTTTAAGTGGAAATATTATCAATAACAATAATAATAACTCATGTTTAGCAATTATTGAGTACTAAGCATTGTGCTGAGTATGCACAAATTGTTTTAATCTGCACAACAACTGTGAGAGGTCCAGATTCATATTTTTGCAGATGAGGAAATGGAGGAGGTCCAATGTAGTTAGGGTAAAAAATATGGCAAAGGCCCAATTCAAACCTCAGATGTGTCTGACTTCAAGTCCACGATAATCACATTAATTTAAAAAAAGTGTTATACATGTTAGTCAAGGTTCTCCAGAGAAGCAGAACTAATTGTGTGCGTGTGTGTGTGTGTGGAGAGAGAGAGAGAGAAAGAGAGAGATCCAGAGCCAGAAACAGATTTATTTTAAAAATTGGCTTATGTGGTTATGAAGACTGGCAAGTCCAAGATCTGAATGGTAGGCCAGCAGGCTAGAGAATTGGGAAAGAGTCAATGTTGTGGTTTGAGCCTGAAGGTTGTCTGGTGGTAGAACTCCCTTTTCTGAGGAAGTCAGTCTTTTTCTATTAAGGCTTTCAACTGACTGGATGAAGCCAAACCATGTTATGGAGGATAATCTACTTTACTCAAAATGTACTGATTAAAATGTTAATCTCATCTGAAAAGTACTTTCACAGAAACATCTAGAATAATACTTGACAAAATATCTGGGTACCATGGCCTAGCCAAGTTGATGTATAAAATTAACCATCACAATATGTATGTGGGATTTTCTTTAAGCAAAAGCTCTTTAGCGTTCGAGTGTTCTGAAATCCACTTTGAAAACTCATTTTATGCAAAGTACCTCTATTTAACATTTCCAAATTGGGGAGATATAAATGCATCTCCGTATGAGCTCTCTTTCAGATTGAGTTTATAGTATTTAGAAAAAATTGAAAGATGCGGTAAGGCTCACACCTGTAATCCGAGCGCTTCGGGAGGCTGAGGCAGGGAGATCATGAGGTCAGGAGATCGAGACCATCCTGGTCAACATGATGAAACCCCGTCTCTACTAAAAATACAAAAGTTAGCAGGGCGTGGTGGCATGCACCTGTAGTCCCAGCTACTCAGGAGGCTGAGGCAGGAGAGTCACTTGAACCCGGGAAGCAGAGGTTACAGTGAGCTGAGATCGTGCCACTGCACTCCAACCTGGGCAACAGAGCCAGAATCCATCTCCCCCCACAACAAAAAAATAAGAAGAAGACAAGAAAAGAAAAGAAAAGAAAAGAAACAATTGAAAGATTTAAAGGCTGTAGTGTATATCTAGAAATTCTTGAAAGTGATAGGAGAAAAAGTTGATGGAAAAAGGTTCAAGGAATTGGACTACTTAATATGGAGAAACAAAGATTAAGAAGATAAGGACGCCAGTAAGAACCACTCTTTGTGACAAAGAAATAATATTATGAGCTGGGCCTCTCTAAAGATCGCAAATTAATAATGATGTTTAGATAAGAGGAAAAGAAGGACCTTATTATTGTGTGTGAGATGGGGTCTCACTGGAGTGCAGTGGCATGATCTCAGCTCACTGCAACCTCTGCCTCCTGAGTTCAATCTATCTTCCCACCTCAACTTCCTGAGTAGCCGGGACTACAGACATGCACCACAATGCCTAGCTAGTTTTGTTTGTTTGTTTGTTTTGTTTTGTTTTTTAGAGATGGGCTTTTGCCATGTTGCCCAGGATGCTTTCAAACTCATGGGCTCAAGCAGCCCACCCACCTCGGCCTCCTGAAGTCCTGGGATTATAGACGTGAACCACAAGAAAGACCTTTTGCTTATAAAATTTATGATTATTGGATTCATCTCCTGGGATTTGAAAGAAGCTATGAGATAGAGTGTTAAATTCATACAGGGATTTAAAATGAGATTAGATCATCTTAATATTTTCTCTCAACCTTTTATTGGGCAGTCAACATTTACTGAGTTTCCACTGTGGGACATATTGTTATGAAATTATGTCCTTGCCATGGGGATAAGGGGCTATGACATGCTCGAGACTGGGCATCTTGTATCTGTGGGTCTTGATTTTCTGTGTTCATGCAATATTGTTGATAGGGAGTGAATAGTACACTAAAAAGTGGTCAATTCTGTCTCTGTACATCCTTCCCTTCAGGTTATGTGCTAGTCTTCTCCCAGAAGGCTCAGAAGCTGTTTGCAGGTATCTTGCTTGTGTTCTTATTTGCAACCCACACCTCACTGAGCTGGACCTGAGTGAAAATTCCTTGGGGGACATAGGGGTGAAGTATCTTTGTGTGGGTCTCAGACATTCCAACTGCAAAGTGGAGAAACTAGAGTAAGTTTCTTAGAACTTATCTGGTTTCATGTAATGACTATTGAACTTGTTGTGTGCCTGCTATGTGCTTGGTGCTTGCTAGAAGTTATCTCAATTTAATCCCTCCTTACAATAACCATATAAGGTGGATTTTTAAAATCCTCATTGTACAGATGAGGAAACTGGGGTTCAGGGAGAAAAATGACTGTTCCACAGTCACACTACTAATAAGTCAGAATGTGACTCCAAAATCTGTCTCCAAATCTTGTGGTCTATCTAGTGTACCACAGCTGTGTATGTTTACAGGTATGACAGTTTAATATTAACTATATAAAGAGTATCTAATATGTACCCAACATTGGGCTAGATGTGAGTGCAGTTATCAAAAGTTCTGCAAATGACAAGGCTGTTCTTAGGACACAGATGTGTGTCAAATTCCACAGAATCATTTGAAATGCTAGATGAGCCCAGGGGAGAGGAGAAGGTTACTGTGAGCTAGACACCTCAGAAGGAGGTTCTGAGAGGAAAGTAGGGCAGGGGCTAGAACTTAAAGGATGGCAAGGACTTAGCTAAGTGCGCAGATGGGCGGAACATTTCCAGGAAGCCAAAATGATGGCAGAGGCTGATTTTTCTTTTCTTTTTCTCTGGATAGCTTGAGCACCTGTCACCTCACAGATGCTAGCTGTGTGGAGCTCTCTTCTTTCTTACAAGTGAGTCAGGCTTTAAAAGAGCTGTTTGTGTTTGCCAGTGTCTTGGGGGACACAGGAGTACAGCATCTCTGTGAAGGTCTGCAGCACACAAAGGGTATAATTGAGAATCTTGTGTAAGTGTCTGCTTGTCCTTGTCCTTCTCATGGGCCTTGGGATTTGAGAGTCAGTGGGACACCCTGCTGCCATAGATAACAGCCACCTTGTCTTCCTTATCCCTCTAGGCTTTCTGAATATTCCCTCTCTGCAGTTTGTTGTGAACCCCTTGCCCAAGTCCTGAGCTCCACCCGGAGCCTGACAAGGCTGATTCTGATTAATAACAAAATTGAAGATATGGGACTGAAATTGCTGTGTGAAGGATTAAAACAGCCTGACTGTCATTTAAAAGATCTGGTGTAAGTAACGTGGACTATAGCCACGGGCAAAGTTTCCTAATGTTTCAGCAACTCCCAAAATTAAATGAGTATTTTTTGGCCTGGTGAATAAATCTCCAAGGAAGCAGTAAATGAAGAACCGAATAATTTACAGGGAATAAATCATTCTTTCTCCACAGTCTCTCCCTGGCCTTGGCCCAAGGGAATTTTTTTGCATGACACTCTGATTTCTTAAGTTGTTTTTTTTTTTTCTAATGGGCAAACACAATTCTTAAAGTGACCCAGTGCAGATGCAATGATGTCAGCCTTCTCTACCTTACTTCCTGGCAGGTTGTGGACCTGTCACCTGTCTGGGGCATGTTGTCAGGATTTGTGCAATGCACTCTACACCAAGGAACACCTGAGAGACCTTGACTTCAGTGACAATGCCTTAGGGGACGAGGGCATGCAGGTGCTGTGTGAAGGGCTGAAACGCCCCGTTGTAAACTACAGACTTTGTGGTATGTGCACAAGGACTCTTGTCTACTGGGCCTCTATTCTAGACTGTATGTGAAAGGGAGGGCCACTGGGAACTTGTGATAAAAGCGATTACTTTCTTGAGTCTTCAATCACTCACAGGTTAGCAGAATGTCATCTCACAGATGCATGCTGTGGAGCCCTCGCCTCTGGCCTCAACAGAGATGAGAACCTAACATTGCTAGACTTAAGTGGAAACGACCTCAAGGATTTTGGAGTGCAGGTGCTATGTGATGCACTGATTCATCCAATATGTAAACTTCAGACATTCTAGTAAGTCACTGGCGAGGGAAGTGGAAGGGAAGGGGTCAAGACAGGCATATTGGGTTTGGTCATAGCCCATTGTAGTGAGGAAAGAGAAGAAAAACTGAGGGCAGGCCAAGCCTACTTTACCTTACTAGTAAAGTAAGTGAAATTACCAATAGGCCTATTCTCCCTGGACATGATCAGGGAGAGGCAAAGGACAGTCTTCTCTGTTACCAACCTGCTAAAGGAAGTAACATGGTGTAAGAAAAAGAACATAAGATTTAGGATTTGCTAGGTTTGGCTTAAATTCTAGGTCTAGCATCTACTAGCTATCTGACCATGGTTGCTTAATGTCAGTATCCTTGTCTATAAAATTGTGATAATGCTAGTTCCTGACTATCTGGGGTTAACATGGGCATTGAATTGAGACTGCAATTATGAATGTGCCTAGTACAACCCCTTTGCACATAGGAGGTACTTTATAAATGTTGCCCTCTTTCCATTTCCACTTCTAACTGCTAGAGGACTTGAGGTATACATTTTGAGAGTCTTCCAACACTCAAGGGATGAAGCTATAATGGTGCAGTTACAGAGGATGGAGGTCTTGGCCCTCTCTGGTCAGTGTCTGTCTGTCAGCTCAGCAGGCTGGCATAATACACAAAGTAATTCTTAATTAAAATACAACAGTGCTCTGTTGGCAGCTAACCAGTGACCAAATGGCCATTCGTTTCTGGCATTCAGAACTGGAACATATAATGGAAAGTAAAGGCCGAGTGCAAAAATTCTACATTCCAAAGCCAATTTGATGGATAAATGAGAACAGCATAAAAGCCTGATTACGAGTCTGGCTAAAACAGAAGCGGGTTATCTACTAGCCAGGTGAAGTCTGTTAGTTTTGAAGGCCCAAGAGTATGGTGATTACTACCCAAGCAAAGGGAATTATTTACAACATGATAAGCCTCAGAGGTTAGGAATGTCTGTGGTGTCTTTCTCAGAAAGAAGTGGATGGAATCTTTATTATCAACAGGCTGAAATAAGCTCAACAATCAACCTTAATGTTTCTTTAAATGTAGAGTAATTTAATGTGGTAGCATTCCACAGTGTTGATGCTATAATAAAGTTCCTAAGTAGCAGAAAGGAGAAATCATTTTGTCAGTGATGGCATGCCATTTTTTTTTATTGTAAGTTGTTGTGCCATTTCTTATTTTGCTCATGCTTTGTCTTTTAGCCAATACACTTCCATTGTGTTTTCAGTCCAACCTTCAAACCCTTATAAATTGTCAATCCAGTTGATAGCAGTGTGCAATAATAGCTCTGAGTACAAAATAAAGGACACACACATACAAAGTAGACACAATTTGCTGACTTCAAATACATTTTAAATGTTAGAGTGTATATCAGACAAAACTGAAGTCAATATAAATATATGCTTACCCAAGTAAAGTGAGTAGAATATATGGATCATTTAGTGTGGTGAGTTGGACAGGAATAAATCCAGGAGAGTCTCCTAGAAGGCTAGAAGGGGTAGTCGTATCTGAATATTGGAAAGGTTGGAGGAAGGTTATTTTCTAAGACCTGCTTGAGTGCAGGGTCTGAATCCTATTCCTCACCTTATTTTCCCCTGTAAACTTCCTGGCACAGTGCTTTGCATATAGTAAGTACATATAGAAGATCAGTTAGTAATTTGGGGTCAAGGCAAGGAGACAGTTAATGATACGTAATAAAAACAAAAAAAAAACAAAACAAAAAAACAGGTGTCTTGGCTGGGTGCGGTAGCTCATGTCTGTAATCCCAGCACCTTGGGAGGCCAAGGCAGGCGATCACCTGAGGCCAGGAGTTTGAGACCAGCCTGGCAAACATGGTGAGACCCCCGTCTCTACTAAAAATACAAAAACATTAGTAGGGCATAGTGGCCCATGCCCGTAATCCCAGATACTTGGGAGGCTGAGTCAGGAGAATCGCTTGAACCCGGGAGGCGGAGATTGCAGTGAGCTGAGATCATGCCACTGTACTCCAGCCTGGGCAACAAAGTGAGATTCTGTCTCAAAAAGGAAAAGAAAAAGCAACAACAGATTTTTTGACATTCAGAAGGTCAAGTGAAAAGAAGAGGAGGTTGCCTTAAAGGGGGAAAAAATCCCTAATGTTTATTCATTCCGTAATTATTTCACTTGCTGAATATCTCTTATGTACCAGACAAATGTGCCAGGTGCAGGGGAGACAAGAATAAATAAGATAGGAGACATGACCTGTGCTCTTCAGGGGCCAGTGGTCTTAGTAGTAGAGACAGGCACATAAATTGATTAATGCAATGACACACACATGAGCTATTAAGAGAGCCATGGCAGGGTACAATTAACCTAGCCCAGGAGGGTGAGGGAAAGCTTCTTGGAGGAAGAGCCACCTGAGTTGAGTCTTAGGTCTGTAGCTAGTGGCAACAGGGGTAAAAGTGGAGAAGGTAGTCCAGACTTAGGCGATGGCATGAGCAAAGGTATGCAGACGATAAATAGCATGGTTTATGGTACTTGATGGGGATAAGGTTGGGGTATCTCTAGGAAGTTTGGTATTGCTGGAGCATAAAGTGCAAAGCAGAGTATGTCAAGAAATGAGACTGGGGAGTTAGTTAGGACCTTGTATGCCATGTGTGATGAGTAAGACCTGTTAGCAGAATTCTCAATACAAGTTCAATCATCTCTTTTTCTCTCACATGCTCCAGTAGTAGTACATTTTGAGGCATCTCCTTACCCCAACTTTCTAAACTGGCCCCAAAGATGGGGCCAGTTTTGCTTTCAAAGCTAGATGGAGAAGCATTCTACTGTTGCTGCTATTTCTCACTGCCACATCGGGTTGATCTTGAGAACTGACCCTACACAGTCCAACAGAAGCTTGGTGACTGGACAGAGATGCCCTGGCTGGTCCAGCATCCCTGCCAGCCCTGCCTGCAGTGGCATTACACTTGGGCTGCAGAGTTACAGGTATCTTAGTCTTCACCCAAATATGCAGCTGTTGTTCTATGACATACCATATATGTCACGGTGGCTGGGTCGAGAGAAGCTCCTTTCATCAGCCACAGGTACATATGTGGTGAAGCCTGGCCTTGCCCATAAAGGTGTAGGCTCTTGATTTGAGCCAGGGATACTACTTAAGTCTTCTTCTTCAAGGTAATTTTATTTCCGGGTCTTCGTGCCTTCCCAGGCACAGGACTTTGGATGAAACGCTGTTCCTTATCTTGATACATATTCCTAATTCTAAATTTGGAAAGAAGAGGTTGTGGGTAACTGGTCTCTTAACTCCCAAAAGACCTCTGGGCTTCCTAAGCAAATTGATCCACTTTTTCCCCAACAGTGAGTTCTACTTATCAGGAAGCAAGGCAACTTTTGCTAAATCACTCAAAAAATTCTAAAGGTCTTCTTACACTTCAATGGCATTAAATGTCTACTTACCCTACAATTACATAACTAACAGGGTCACTTATTTCACTTTGCTAGATAAAGATTAGTTTCTATCCACTAAAAACTAAAAGTGATACCTTGCTACACACTTGAAAGAGCTTGTACATTCTTTTGTAGTCAGTGGGTTTTAATCATGGTTACACATACTGAGTTTGAAGGGTGGGGTGGGGGGCAGATGCTCAAGAAGTTTTCTAGTAGGTAGGTGGTTGGATGTAGGAGTGTGCCCTGGGAAGTGATCATCCACAAAGAGGTGATAGCTGAATCTGTGAAAGTGCATGAGATCTACTAGGAAAAGTGAGAAGAGAAAAACCTCTCTGGGGAATAAGCCCTAGACAACACCAATTTTAAAGAGATGGATATGGAAAGGAAAACTTAGGAAGAGAACCAGGAGAGAATGGTGTCCTGAAAGCTAAAGAAGAAGTGAATTTCAAGGAAGAAGTGCTCAACAGTATCATATGCAGCAGAGGATCCAATAAGATGAGCACTGTGAAGTGTCCACTGGATTTAGCAATTAGCAGGTCATGGAAAACCTTGTCAAGGGCTGTTTTAGTAGTGTGGTAGGGCTGGAAACCATATTGTCATGACTTGAAGAGATAGATAATAAGCAAATGGAGAAAGAGAGAAGAGATTACTTTTAAAAGAAGTTTATGAAAAGGAGAATAGATTCGGGGCTGTAGCTAGAGGAAATTGTGGGACTGGAAGAAGCAGGGATTTGTTTTTTTCCTTTTTTGTCTTGTTTTGAGACAGGCAGATTTGTAGGCCTATAGAAAGGAACCCATAGAGAGGAAGAGGTTGCAGTTACAGGAGTAAAAACTAATGGACTAATGGAGCAGGACCTTGGACAAGGCAGGGAGGGACAGGAGTCATATTTCAAGAGAAAGAGTTAAGAATTTTATTTTTTATGTTTTGAGACTCAAGGAAAGGTGCTAAGGCTGGAGGAGGAGGTAGGTAACTGAGTGGATGAAGTAACTCAGTGGTGCCATGGAGCAAGTGTGAATTGGAATCTTATCCATGAGAATAGGAAAGCTACTGTAGGCATCTCTTGGCTTGACTTAATGCAAGATTTTTCCCCTTTTTCACAGCCTTGACACAGATCATTTACATGAAGATACATTTAGAAAGATGGAAGTTTTAAAAATGAGCAAGCCTGGAATCACCTGTTGTCTGAGAGAGTGCTTGATATAATTTCAGTTTTCTTAAATTTATTGAAGCTCATTTTATGACCTATCATATGGTCTATCTTGGAGAAGGTTCCATGTGCTGTTGAATAGAATGTGTATTCTGTGGTTATTGGATGGAGTGCTCTGTATATATCTGTTAAGTCCTTTTGTTCCAAGGTATAGTTTAAATCCATTGTTTCTTTGTTGACTTTCTGCCTTGATGACCTGTCTAGTACTGTCACTGGACTATCGAAGTCCCCCACTATTATTGTGTTGCTATCTATCTCATTTCTTAAGTCTGTTAGCAATTGTTCTATAAATTTGGGAACTGCGGTGTTAGGTGCATGTATGTTTAGGATTGTGATATTTTCCTGCTGTACAAGACTTTTTACCATTATATAATGTCTCTCTTTGTCTCTTTTAATGCTGTTGCTTTAAAGTTTGTTTTGTCTGATATAAGAATAGCCACCCTGCTTGCTTTTGGTGTCTGTTTGCATGAAATGCCTTTTCCCATCCCTTTACTTTAAGTTCATGTGAGTCCTTATGTGTTAGATGAGTCTCCCAAAGGCAGCAGTTGGTTGGTGAGCTCTTATGCATTCTGCGGTTCGGTATCTTTTAAGTGGAGCATTCAGGCCATTTACATTCAATGTTAGTATTGAATGAGGTACTGTTGTATTTATCATGCTCTTTGTTGCCTGCGTACTTTGATTTTTTGTGTTTGCTTTTTATTTTTACTTTTTAACTTGTACTTTTGCCTTATAGATCTTGTGTGATTTATGTTTTAAAGAGGTTCTGTTTTGATGTGTTTCCAGGACTTGTTTCAAGATTTAGAGCTCCTTTTAGCAGTTCTTGTAGTGGAGGCTTGGTAATGGTGAATTCTTTCAGCATTTGTTTGTCTGAAAACGACTGTATCTTTCCTTCATATGATACTTAGTTTTGCTGGATACAAAATTCTTGGCTGAAAATTGTTTTATACGAAGAGGCTGAAAACAGGGTCCCAAATCCCTTCTAGCTTGTAGGGTTTCTGCTGAGAAATTTGCTGTTAATCTGATAGGTTTTCCTTTGTATGTTACCTGGTGCTTCTGTCTCACAGCTCTTAAGATTCTTTCCTTCGTCTTAACTTTGGATAACCTGATGACAATGTGCCTAGGCAAAGATCTTTTTGCAATGAATTTCCCGGGCGTTCTTTGTGCTTCTTGTATTTGCGTGTCTAGGTCTCCAGCAAGGGCGGGGAAATTTTCCTTGATTATTCCCCCAAATGTGTTTTCCAAGCTTTTAGAAATTTCTTCTTCCTCAGGAACACCAGTTATTCTTAGGTTTGGTCATTTAACATAATTTCAGACTTCTTGGAGGCTTTGTTCGTATTTTCTTATTCTTTTTTCTTTGTCTTTGTTGGATTGGGTTAATGCAAAGACATTGTCTTCGAGCTCTGAATTTCTTTGTTCTACTTGTTCAGTTCTGTTGCTGAGATTTTCCAGAGCATTTCGCATTTCTAAAAGTGTGTCCAAAGTTTCCTGAAATTTTTATTGGTTTTTCTTTAAGCTATCTAGGTCTTTGAATATTTCTCCCTTCACTTCTTATATCATTTTTTGGGTTTCCTTGTTTTGGGCTTTGCCTTTCTCTAGTCCCTCCTTGATTAACTTAATGACTAACCTCCTGAATTCTTTTTCAGGTAAATCTGGAATTTCTTTTTGGTTTGGATTCATTGCTGGTGAACTAGTATGATTTTTGAGGGGTGTTGACGATCCTCTTTTTGTCATATTACCAGGGTTGGTTTTCTGGCTCCTTCTCATTTGGGTAGGCTCTATCAGATGGAAGGCCTAGGGCTGAAGGCTGTCGTTCAGATTTTTTTGTCCCATGGAGTGTTCCCTTGATATTGTACTCTTCCCCTTTTCCTGTGGATGCGGCTTCCTGTGAGCCAAACTGCAGTGATTGCTGTCTCTCGTCTGGGTCTAGCCACCTAGCAAGTCTACCCGGCTCCAGGCTGGTACTGGGGGTTGTCTGCACAGAGTCCTGTGACGTGAACCATCTATGGATCTCTCAGCCATGAATACCAGTGCCTGCTCCTGTGGAGGTGGCAGAGGGTGCGGTAGACTCCATGAGGGTCCTTAGCTTTAGTGGTTTAATGCTCTATTTTTGTGCTGGTTGGCCTCCTGCCAGGAAGTGGCACTTTCCAGAAAACCTCAGCTGTAGTAGTGTGAAGAGGGACCAGCGGTGGGCGGAGCCCTAGACCTCCCAAGATTATATGCCCTTTGTCTTCCGCTACCAGGGCGGGTAGGGAAGGACCATCAGGTGCAGGCGGGGCTAGGCATGTCTGAGCTGAGACTCTCCTTGGGTGGGGTCTTGCTGCAGTGGCTGCAGGGGATGAGGATGAGATTACCAGGTCACTGGAGTTGTTTACCTAGGAGGATTATGGCTGCCTCTGCTGAGTCATGCAGGTTGTCAGGGAAGTGGGGAAAAGCTGGCAGTCACAGGCCTCGCCCAGCTCCCATGCAAACCTAAGGGCCAGTCTCACTCGTACCGTGCCACCCGCCACAGCTTTGAGTCTGTTTCCAGGCAGAGGTCAGGACAGGCTTGAAAAGTTGTCCAAGGCTTTCTGCCTCCCAGCTGCGAAAGAAAAGGGCTTTAGTTCTTCTACCACTTGTGAAGTCTGTAAGCTGGGTTTGTACCCTCCCTGAGTTCTGGCCAGGAGGCTTCTCACCCCATTCAAATTGTTATAGAGTTCAGCTAGAGATTTCCTTCTCCCTGTGGAGTTTTACCCCCTGCTCCTCTGGCCACCCTCCTGATGGATCCTTATGGTGCCAGGCAGGAATGGGCTTGTTGGGGACCCAGTGAGCTCCCAGGGCCTTTCTGCTGTTTCCTCTACCCCTGTATTTTGCTTGGCTCAGCTCTCTAACTTGACTTAGCTCCAGGTAAAATCAGAAACTTCTCCCGCAAACAGATCTTCAGCTTCTCCAGTGGGGATGTGTGTTTAGGAGAGGAGGGTCTCCCTTTCCAACTTCTGCAGATGGGGCACTTACAGTATTTGGGGTGTCTCCTGGGTCCTGCAGGAGCAGTCCACTTCCTTCGGAGGGTCTGTGGGTCCTTTCAGGATTACTGGGTTGTTCTTGCAGTTAATCTGGAGCTAAAAATCACAATGCCATTTTTATTCTTTTAAAACATGATGGTTTAGAAGAAAATATAGGGGCAGGGATTTATAAGCATGACATTAAAAACTCAAAGGAAAAGAACGAAAGATTTGATAACGTCATAAAACCTCTTTATGAAAAAGTACACAATATATATAATTAAAAGACTAGTGACAAACTGAAAATACTTATTTGGCACGCATATAAATCACAAGGCTAATATCCATAATGTAAACCAAATCAGTTCTCATACAAATCAGTATGAGAACCACAAAACTTGGAGTGCTTCCACTTTCTAGCAATGATGGAGTAACAGTCACTAGATTTAGCCTGCCATCTTAACAACTCAAAAAATGAGCAAAATATATGAAACAACAATTTTTGTACATTGGATAACAAGCAGAGTTGGGACAAATAAAAAAAAGATGGTAGATTTAAAAAGAACCATATCATAATCATATTAAAGTTAATGGTCTCACAACAATCCAGTTAAAAGGCTGAGGTTGGTAGAATGGAAAAAATATTGTTT
This sequence comes from Piliocolobus tephrosceles, assembly GCF_002776525.5. Taxonomy (NCBI): domain Eukaryota; kingdom Metazoa; phylum Chordata; class Mammalia; order Primates; family Cercopithecidae; genus Piliocolobus; species Piliocolobus tephrosceles. Next base: position 46,129,747 of record NC_045445.1, on the reverse strand, counting down.
AAAACCCAACTATATGTTGCCTGTAGGAGACATACTTTAAGCATAAAAACACAAATAGGTTAAACATAAAAGATGTTTAACATTAATTTTTAAAAAGCCAGAATGACTATATAATTATCAGAGAAAGCAGACTGCAAGGCAAAGGATATTATCAAGATAAAGAGAGCTTTTCATAATGATAAATAGGCTAATTCATCATGAGGACATAACAATGCTAATTATACATGTATCTAATAACAGACATTCAAAATACATGAAGCAAAAACTGGCTGAACCTAAGAAGTAAACAAATACACAATTGTAGGCAGAGACTTTGACACCTCTCTCTCACTAATTGTTAGACCAAGGAGACAGAAAATCAGTCAGAATATAGAATACTTGAACAACACAAATAACTTGATTTAATTAACATTTAGGTAATACTCAACCAAACAACAGAAAGCATGCTCTTTTCAAGTGTGTGTTGAAAATGTACCAAGATAGACCATATCTGGGTCATATAACAAGTCTCAATAAAGTTAAAGGATTCAAGTCACATGAAGTATGTCCTCTGACTACATAGAATTAAATTTAAAAAATAAAAGAAAGATATATGGAAATTCCCCAAATATTTGGAAATAAATAACACATTTTAAAATAATCAATGGCTCATAAAGTCTTAAGGGAAATTATAAAGTATTTTAAACTGAATGAAAAACCATAAGATGCATGTATTTGTAGAATATAGGCAATGCGGTGCTTTGAGGGAAATGTACTAAACAGCTATATTAGTAAAAAAAGGTTTTAAATCATTGACTTCAGCTTCCACGATAAGAAACTAGAAAAAGAAAATCAAGTATAATTCAAAGTAAGTAGAAGAAAGGAAATAATAAATAGAAAAAGAAATCAGTACAATAAAAAAAAAATAGAAAAAAATCAATGAAACCAAAGGCTGGTTCTTTGAGAAGATAATAAAATTCATAAACCTTTAGCAAGTTGATTAGGAAAAAAAAGAAGAGAAGACACAACTTCCCAATATCAGGAATGAGAGTGGGCCACCACTACCAATCCTACAGACATTAGAAAGATAATAAGGCAGTATTATTAATAACTTTATATCAAAATTCTATAAATTTGATTGAATGGAAAAATACCTTGAAGAACACAAACTACCAAAGCTAACTCAAGAAAAAAAATAGAAAACCTAAATAGCCCAATATCTAGAAATTAAATTTTATTTGAAAACCTTCCCACAAAAGGAACTTTAGGCATAAATGTCTCCACTGGTGAATTCTACCAAACACCACTTCTACACAAAGAGGAAGAAAAAATAAATGCCACTTCTACACAAAATCTTTGAGAAATTTGAAGTAAACGTTTCCTAACATTCTATGAGGTCAACATTACCCTGCTACCCAAACCAGAAAAAGATATTACAAGGAAAGAAAACTATACCTCAATATCTATCATAGAGATAGATGCAAAAATAACTTAAAATTTTAGCAAATAAAATCCAGCAATATATAATTGATGATTATGAATGGTTGGGCTTCATCTTAGAAATGCAAGGATGATGCAACATTCACAAATTTGTATAATTTATCATTTGGACAAACTGAAGAAAAAACATGATTATATCAATAGATGCAGAAGAAAATCATTTGCCAGACTCCAACATTCATTGCTGATAAAAAAAAATAAATAACTAAGAATATTTAGGAAATTTTTTAGCCTATAAATAGGGATTTACTTAAGAAAAAAAAAAAACGCTACAGCTAATATCCAGCCTACTGGTGAAATGTTGAAGGTTTACTCCCTAAGTTTGGAAACAAGGCAGGGATGTCTCCTCTCACTACATCTGATCAATATTCTACTGGAGGTTCTAGCCATTGCCATAAGGGGAAAAATCATAAAGATTAGAATGAAGTAAAATTGGTTTTGCTTCCAGATAACTTGTTCTTCTGTACAGAAAATTCTAAGGAATCTACAAAAAAGCTGCTAGAACTATTAAGTGGGATTAACAAGTTTGCAGGCTAAGATACATATACAAAAATTAATTGTGGTATTTCTGTATAGTAGCAGCAAACCATCAGGGATGGAAATTTTTTAAAATACCATTTATTAGCATCAAACATTTGAAATCCTTAAGGGTAAATCTGGCAAAAGATTGTGCCAGATTTGTGTAAGACTTGTGCACTGAGCACTGTGAAGGCTTGCTGAGGTAAATCAAAGACCTAAATAAATGGAGCAATATATCATGTTAACGTATAGGAAGACATAATATTAAGAGATCAATTATTCCCATATTAGTCTCTGGATTCATTGCAATCCCAAGCAAAATCCCAATAGGCATTTTTTTAGTAGAAATTGACAACCCGAATCTCAAATTCATATGAAACTGCAAAGAATCTAGAATTGCTCAAACAACTTTGAAAAATAAGAATAAAGTTAGAGGACTCGCTAGGCGCGGTGGCTCATCCCTATAATCCCAGCACTTTGGGAGGCCAAAGCAGGTGGACCTCTTGAGCTTAGGAGTTCAAGACTAGCCTGTGCAACATGGTGAGACCCTGTCTCTACAAAAAATAAAAAAAAAAAAATTAGCTGGCTGCGTTGCTACACGCCTGTAGTGCAAGCTACCTGGGAGACTGAAGCGGGAGGATCACCTGAGTCCGGGAGGTTGAGGCTGCAGTGAACTGTGATCGTGCCACTGCACTCCAGCCTGGGCAGCGGAGTGAAATATTATCTCAAAAACAAAACAAAACAGTTAGAGGACTCATTACATCTGATTTCAAAACTTATTCATCCTACCCGAATCAAAAACTTACTGCAAAGCTATAGTAATCAAAACAGTGTTATATTAAAGATAGACTTAGAACAATGGACAGGATAGAATTCAGAAATATATCTATACATATGGACAATTGATTTTCAACAAAGATGCCATAGCAGATTCTACTGTGAAGGGATAATATTTTTCAGCAAATGGTGCTGGAACAATTGGGTAGCCATTTGCAAAAGAATGGTTCTCAACCTTTTCTTCACACTATACACAAATATTAACTCAAAATGGATTATAAACCAAATGTAAGAGCTAAAATTATCAAACTTCTGGAAGAAAACACAGGAGAAAGTTTTAGTCACCTTGGCTTGGCAATATTTATTTAGTAAGACATTTAAAACCATGAACTATAAAACGAAAGAAATTAATCAATTCAGTTTCATCAAAATTTAAAACTTTTGCTCTTCAAAAGGCCCTACTGCAAAGTTAAAATGGCAAGCCAAAGACTGGAAGAAAATATTGACAAAACACATATCTGACAAAGAACTTGTATCTAGAATATATAAGGAATGTATACGACTCTATAAAAAGACAACACAATTTTTGAAATGGCAGAAGTTTGAACAGTTTATCAAATAAGATGTATATTTAAAAATAAACATATGAAAAGACACTCAACATCCTTAGGGGAATGCAAACTAAAAGCACAATGAGATACCACTACACACCCCTAGAAAGAATAAAATAAACAGGATTGGCCATATAAGTATTTACAGTCATGAGACTCTCATACACTGTTAGATAGGAATGTAAAGTCTTATGTTCACTTTGAAAAAAGTTTCACTTTCTCACAATGTTAAATGCTTACTGTACAACCAAGCTATTTCATTCTTAGATATGTAGCAAACAGAAATGAAAGCATTTGTCTACACAACGCCTAAAAGCTGTTCACAGCAGCTTTGTTAATAGCTAACACCTGGAAACAACTCAAATGTCCATCAACAGGTGAATAGATAAACAAATTGTGCTACATCCATACAATGGAATATGGCAAATTAAAGGGAACAGACTGTTGATACATGCAGCAATATGAATGAATCTCAGAATAAATATGCTAAGGGAAAGATGCTAGACAAAAAGAACACATATTATATGATTCAATTTTTTTAAAATTCTAGAAAATTAGAAGTATTTATTATTGACAGAAAATGGATCAGTGGTTACTTGAGGACAGGACTGGGGAAAGGAACGGATGCTCTCCAAAACGTCAAAAGAAGATTTTGGGGGATTATGGTTATGCTCATTTTCTTGTTTTTGGTGATGATTTCCATCCAAACTCATCAAATTGTACTATATAAACGTTTCCAGTTTGTTGTATGTGAATTATACTGCAATGGAACTGTAAACACACACATTCACACACACACATGCACACACACACATACACAAACATGCCTGAAAGAGTCATTTAAGAACATTATTTATCTAACCCCCTTATTCTACAGATGAGGAACTTGGGGTCCTAATAGGTCAAGGTCACACAGCTGATTCATTTATTAGACTGAGATTAGATTGGAACATAAGTGTCCTTATTTGTGGCCTTGCACTTCTTAGTATACTAAAGACAGAGCTCAGACCGAGGAAATAAATTTCAATTGGTGGATTTTCAGGCCTTTGTGGCAAACCAGTGGAAAAGAGACATAAACACGATGAAAAGGGGTGACTTTCCGAGGATCCTTTCAGTGATGTGCTGGAACTGAAGTACTGTCTCATGAAAGTTGATGGTTAAATTTTCAGGAATTTTGCAAGTTGATTATTTAAACAAAGCCATTACTAAAAATTAAATCATAAACTTACAATTAAATAAATTATATTAAAATAAAGGTAATACAAACTCAAAACTCATCACTTTCTAATTATTTTGCTGCATTTTACTATCTATGCTCATAAGGTTATTCACGTTGATTTTATCTGTGTGGTGGAAATATTAAATAATGGTGTTCTACATATTTTCTCTAATGACATCACTTTGTTAGCTTGAAATTAGCCATGGTGGGTGTGTTTATACCATAGAAATTAGTAAATGCTACAATTCAGGGATACCCCTCACCCTCACCCGGAGAACTGGTTGTTAGAAACACTTACCAGCACATTTCTGCCTTAAAGCATCACTTGCCCTGGCTTTCATTTAAGGCTGGTCTGGAATACAACCCATCAGTGCCTAAAGTCATGCTAGGTAAACAGTGGGCAATCATTAAATGTTCTAGCGTAACCAACCATCCCAGTTTGCCCAGGACCCCCCTGTTTTAACATGGAACATCCCTGGAAACCCCTCAGTTCTGGGAAAGCAGGCTGATTGATTACTCTAGTGTTTGTACACTTTTCAAAAAAAGGAACCAGGTGGGTAAATCAGTTGAAAGTTGCATACTTTCGTGGAAAAAAATAGCCTAAACATGTCTCCATCTGTGAGATAACTAGTGGCACATTTGTGAATAAAGTTCCATATATTCAATTCATTATATAGTCTCAACAGTAGCCAAGAAGGAAAGACAGAGCCTTACACATGTTAGGTGTTCAATAAATGTTCATTGGTGATAGATGGCTGGTGAAAGGCAAGCCTACCATTGGAATTGAGTCTCAAAGATGATAGAAAGTGAAACGCTGGTCTACCAGTTCGTGGCAAATGCAGGTGGCAGTGACTCTGGATCTGAGGCAAGCAGGGGTTAGGAAATCCTTAAGAGAGAAAAGATCAGAAAAGATACTGTCAACAAGAGTAATGTGTAAACACTAAAGGGGGTGTCAGCAACTTTGAGGTGCTTATTGTGGTTGTTACCACTTTGAGAACATCAAAGGAGTTTACTGGGAAGGGCCTGCTCATTTCACTTCATATTCTTTTTCTTTTGTTCAAGGCTCACTCTACCCAAGGGCTTAATAAGCAGTTGTCTACTCTATATGGGAAAGTTTTCTTTGTCCAAAGACCTGATCCTTTCCCCATTCCCAGGCCTTCAGTTTTCACCACAAGTCTCTCTCATGAGATACGGTGTTTGAAAGCACTGCATAGTGAAGAAACAAGAAACTATTAGCAGCCTGTTAACACCTGACCTCTAATTAGGTTAGCATATTAGCTCCTGACTGGTTCCCAGGAGTGTAGAACTTATAGAACAAGTGACTTTTAGTGGTTAGAAGAGGAGAGGGAAAGAGGAGGTTCTGGAGCTTGGTAGACAACATGGCAGGCTTGGTCTGGGCATATCAGTAAGTGCTTAAACTGGAGAAGGAGGTAATGGCCTGGAGAAAGAAGGTGTACACCACTAACAAATGTCACCCACTTGCCAGTTTTATTTATAGTTGATCCAGTTTCTCTTACTCTCTTGTGTCTTTGTTGCATTTCTAACTCTAGGAAATCTTCCCTGAATGAGTTGGAGGTGCAGTAACATGTTCCATTCCCTAGTGGGAAGGTATCTTGCCCCACCTCACCAAACCACTCCTTAATCCCCATTAGAATGAGCTGGGGGTATGCCCCCTTTTCCAAAAGAAACAGATACTAATAATTGTATTAGTCCATTCTTGTATTGCCATAAAGAAATACCTGAGACTGGACAATTTATAAAGAAAAGAGATTTTATGAACCATTCACCTAGACCAGACTTATGGTTCTGCACACTGTATAGGAAGCATGATGCTGGCATCTGCTTGGCTTCTAGGGAGGCCTCAGAAAACTTACAATCATGGTGGAAGGCAAAGGGGGAGCCGGCATGCCATCTGGCCAGAGCAGGAGGAAGAGAGAGTGAAGGGAGAGGTGCCACACACTTTTAAATGACCATATCTCATGAGAACAAACTCACTATTGTGAGGACAGTACCAAGAGGGACGATGATAAATCATTCAGGAGAAATTGTCCCCATGATCCAATCACCTTCCACCAGGCTTCACCTCCAACACTGGGGATTACAATTTGACATGAAATTTGGGCAGGGACACAGATCCAAACCATATCAATAATAATAATAATAGCAATAGGAATTATTACTGTTCAAGAAGCTATTAATATTTGTACAGGCATCGTATTTTACTAAAGTTTGTTATCTAATTCTATGAAGTAGATATTTATTTTCTTGATGTTACGTGTAAGAGTCAGAGCCATCAAGTAATATGCCAAAGGCCATACAGGTAGTAAGTGGCAGAGCCAAATTTCAACTCTATATCTGACTCTAAAACCTGTGCTGTTAACAACCAAACCTCTTGATATAGACTTCAGCTAGGCATGGAGGAAGAAGGAGGTAGACATAAAAGAATTATTCCATTCAACAAATGTGTCTGTACTTCCTACTATGTGTTGAATCTATGGAGTATAAAAAGATCAATGTGCACTGTCCCAGCCCTGAATGAGATTAGTTCAGCAGAGGGGATATGACCGTTGTTCTAATAGCTCTAATAAAAGGCAGAGTTGGATCAGTACCATAACATAATAATGATAATAACTACCATTTATTAAGAGCATAGTATGTGTCAGGCACTGTGCTAATGCATTCTACATATATTTAATCTTCATGACAGTTCTGGAACTATTAATATTAGTCAATTTTATACATGAGAAAAGACTAATAGAGGGTTAATTAACTTCTGTGGCTCAGAATAATGTGTTACTGTGGTCTTCAGAAGCAAAAGGAGAGAAGTGTACTCAATATTCACTTATACAACATTTTTGAGTGAACAAAGTATTTGCACCCAGCTCAGTGCCTATAAACCAGAATCACCATCTGCTTCTGTATCACCTGTACCTCAGCCAGCAGTGAATCTGAAGTATCTTGACCTTATACTTTCATTTCATTTGGATCCTTGAGAACAGTGAAGCCCACTACAGTCCTATCACTGGCTACCACTACAAAAGCCCCCCACCTCCTTTTTATGTTCAAAACCATTTATTGATTATGAATATACTAAGTGCCACTGAATGGTACACTTTAAAATGGTTAAATTAGTGAATTTCATGTTATGTGTATTTTACAATAAAAAACATTTGTTAAACAAAATGTTAATTTTTATGATAAGTTTAATATACATTGCTGCTTCCAAAAAGTTATCTTCCTGCCAAAAAGTTTCCAAAGCTATATAATTAGGGCAACAGAACCTTTTTCCAAGGAGAACAGCAGACCAGCTCTACTGCCACCTGGGCAGACTTTTGGAGAGCAGTTTTGCTTCCATTGTCTCTCATATTCTTATAGGTTGTGCTTCTTATCCCAGCCTTTCTTTCCATGTCTTCCTTTCCTCATAAATATTTCTACTGTGTTCCCCAGATTCTTTGTTATGTGGTGAACAAGCTCTCTTACATGCTCACCCTTGTCACCAAATACTACTTGTGCACCACTTCTGGGCCATTTGTTTGTCTTCCTTGCTGGAACCACCACTTTAACCCATGCCAGATGAATCAATCACTTACCAGAGCTCATCTCTGTTGCCTAGCCACTGGTCATGCCCCCAAAGTAATCCAGGCTTTTTGGCTTCTAACACATATCTTTCCTTGCCAATATTCATGTCATTGTCCTGGGGGGTTTCAAAGTCCAAATGGCTTATTACTCCAAACCATTGGCCTAGTAGTTCCTGACTTTTTGAAACATAATGACCTTGACCTGCCTCCATTTTAGTCGTCCTCTTTCATGTCCGCTCTCTAGACTTGTGCAGCTTAATATAGTAGCCACTAGCCATGGGTGATTGTTGAAATTTAAATTAACTGAAATTAAATAAATTTTTAAAATCAGCTCTCACTTGCACCAGCCGCATTTTAAGTGCTCAACAGCTACATGTGGCTAGAGGCTAACATATCAGATAGTGCAGACAGAGAAAATTTCCATCACTGCGGAGAGTTCTGTTAGATAGCACAGCTTCCAACATTGTCCTCACCCAGAATATATATTTCTGCTCCACTGAAGAAATATTAAAAAATGTAACCAAATGTAGTAGCATGTGTCTATAGTCACAGCTACTCAGGAGGCTGAAGCAGGAAGACTGTTTGAGTCCAAGGAATTTGAGGCTGTAGTGCACTATGATCATTCCTGTGAATAGCCACTGTACTCCACCCTCTCTGTCTCTTAAAAAACAACACTGCACTCCAGCCTGGGCAACAGAGTGAGACCCAGTCTCAAAACACAAAAACAAACAATAAAGAAATAAGTGTCCCCAAATTTAAAGGCACAAAAATACTGCATCAGGAAAAATGGCAGGTAGGAGGAAGGACTAACTTGCAGCTCCCACTTGGATGGACAGGGTAGCGTGCGGAGACTCAAATCGTGAACTGTTGCTCCAAGAACTACCGCATGAACATACAAGGAAAGCTGAGAGAATCCACAGATCCTTTGAAAGAAGTGGCTTGCTGCTGCAGGCTCTGTGAGACAGATGAAAAACTGAGTGCCCAAAGTGTGAGACGGGAAACATTTGCCCCCAGACACACATCCTCACTGGAGATCCTGAAGATCCAGATCACGGAAGAAGGATTTGACCTTACCTGGAGCTGAGATGAATTTAGAGAGCCGAGCAAAATACAGGGATATAGGAAGCAATGGGAAGAGCCCTGTGGGCACTCCCAGTCCCCAGGGAAGCCATTCCTGACTTTGTCTCACAGGAATCCATGGGGTGGGCTGTCAGTGGAATTGGGGAAAGCCCACAGGGAGAAGGAAACTTCTAGCTGAACTTCGTAACAATTTTGACTGAATGCAAAGTTTCCTGGACAGAATCCACGGGAGGGAGCAAACGGGTAGTGTGGATACAAGCAGGGTAACTGTGGCAGGCAGGGAAGCATGAAACCTGAAAGCCCTACTTGCTTTCTCAGTGGGGAGGCTTGTAGCCTGGGGCAAATTCTCAGCCCTGCTCACCAGCTGCCTGGGAATAAACTCCGTGCAGCTGGCTGGGGCATGGTGGAAGTGAGACTGGCCTTTTGGGCTGTATGAGAACCCGGTGAGACCTGTCACTGCTGGCTTTCCCCCACTTCCCCGGTGACCTGTATGACATAGCAGAGACAGACATAGTCCCCCTGGGAACGTAATTCCATTGGCCTGAGAACCACACTCCCATCCTCCACAGCAGCCACAGCAAGCCCTGCCTAAGGAGATTCTGAGCTCAGACACAACCAACCCTGCCAGCACCTTATGGTCTTTCTCAACCCATCCTGGTAGCTGAAGAAAAAGGATATAATCTTTTGAAAGCTCTATGGCCCCACCCTCTGCCTGAGACACCCCAAATACTTATCCACGTGACCCTAGGGCAAGCTTATATCCTCCCTATGCTACCGCAGCTGATGCTGTCTTGAAAGCACCACCTCCCGGCTGGAGGCTAACCAACACAAAACCAGTGCACTAAACAAAACTACAACAAAGGACCCTTACAGAGTCCACCTTACTCCCTTGCTACCGCCAGTGGAGATGCACAGGTGCACAAATGGCTAACAAACATATGAAAAAATGTTCAACATCACTAATAACCATGAGATGCAAGTCAAAACCATGATGTAATACCACCTTACTCCTGCAAGAATGGCCATAATAAAAAAATTTTAAAATAATAGATGTTGGTGTGGATGTGGTGAAAAGGGAACACTTTTACACTGCTGGTGAGAGTGTAAACTAGTCCAGCCACTATGGAAAACAGCCTGGAGATTCCTTAAAGAACCAAAAGTAGATCTACCATTTGATCCAGCAATCCCATTACTGGGTATCTATCCAGAGGAAAAGAAGTAATTATACTAAAAAGATACTTTCAAGCATATGTTTATAGCAGCACAATTTGCGATTGTAAAAATGTGGAATCAGCTCAAATTCCCATCAGTCAACTAGTGGATAAAGAAAATGTGGTATATATACATACCATGGAATCCTATGCAGCCATAAAAATTAACAGCATTTGCAGTGACCTGGATGAAGTTGGAGACAATTATTCTAAGTGATGTAACTCAGGAATGGAAAACCAAACATCGTATGTTCTCACTGATAATGTGGGAGCTAAGCTATGAGGACACAAAGGCATAAGAATGATACAATGGACTTTGGAGACTCGGAGGAAAGGGTGGTAGGGGGATGAGGGATAAAAGAATACACGTTGGGTATAGTGTGCACTGCTTGGGTGATGGGTGCACCAAAATTCCAGAAACCACCACTAAAGAACTTATCCACGCAACCAAACACCACCTATTGCCCAAAAATCTATTGAAATAAAAAATTAAAATTAAAAAAAAATGAATCAAGAAAAAAATGTGTTTTGTATCAATTTGCTAGGCACCTTGCAAGGAGTTGAGAAGTTGTTGTGAACAAAACAGACATTATCTATTAAGGTTGCTATATAGCTATAATAATCAAGACAGTATGGTGATAGTGGTGGGATAGACACATAGATCACTGAAACAAAATAGAGAACTTAGAAATAGGCCTGCATAAGTATGTCTACTTTTTTGCACAAGTAATTCAATGGAGGAAGGGTAGACTTTTCACCAAATGGTATTGGAGCAATTGGACATTCATAGGTCAAAACAAAACAAAAAGCCCCAGCCTAAGCCTCATATAGAAACTAACTCAAATTGAGCCATGAACTTAAATGTGAAATGTAAAACTGTAGGCCGGGCGCGGTGGCTCAGGCCTGTAATCCCAGCACTTTGGGAGGCCGAGGCGGGTGGATCATGAGGTCAGGAGATCGAGACCTTCCTGGCCAACATGGTGAAACCCCATCCATACTAAAAATACAAAAATTAGCTGGGTGGAGTGGTGTGCGCCTGTAGTCCCAGCTACTTGGGAAGCTGAGGCAGGAGAATTGCTTGAACCCGGGAGGCGAAGGTTGCAGTAAGACGAGATTGCACCACCGCACTCTCCAGCCTGGCAACAGAGCAAGGCCCCATCTCTAAATAAATAAATAAATAAATATAAATAAATAAATAAAGTAAAACTGTAAAACATTAGGACAAACAGAAGAGTAGAACATGGGAGAAGACCTCTAGGATCTAGACCTAGTCATAAGTTCTTTGGTTTGACACCAAAAGAACAGTGTATAAAAGGAAAAAAATAGAGGAAACTGTTCTATACCTTGAGTGTATTAACGTCAATATTCTGAGTATGATGTTACACTATAGTTTTCTAAGATGTTACCATTGGGAAAAACTAGGTGGGGGTTGCCTGAGATGGTTCCATATTATTTCTTATAACTGAATATCAATCTACAGTTATTTCAAAATAATTCAATTTTAAAAAGTTAAGGGAGGTGAACATTTCAAGAAGGAGGAAATGATTAACTGGTTCAAAGGTTGCCAAAAAGTCAAGTAAGTTGAAAAATGAGAAAATAGTTTGACAATATGGAGGTTATTGTGACATGAACAAGAGCTTTTCTTGCTGTAGTAAAGGAGCTGGAGAGCAGGTAGAAGTAGACTGAGCTTTCCTTCTCTCGCCATGTGATATACCTGCTCCTCCTGCGCCTTCCAACATGAATGAAAGCTTCCTGAGGTCCTGACCAGAAGCAGATGCTGGTGTCATGCTACTTGTACAGCCTGCAGAACCATTATTTTTAAAATTAAATATATATATATATATAAAATTTATATATATGCTTTTTTTTTATTTTTTATTTTTTTTGAGACAGAGTGTCACTCTGTCACCCAGGCTGGAGTGCTGTGGTGAGATCTCGGCTCACTGCAACCTCTGACTCCTGGGTTTAAGCGATTCTCCTGCCTCAGCCTCCTGAGTAGCTGGAATTACAGGCACCCTCCACCATATCCAGTTAATTTTGTATTTTCAGTAGAGACAGGGTTTCACTATTTTGGCCAGGCTAGTCTTGAACCCCTGACCTCAAGTGATCTGCCTGCCCCAGCCTCCCAAAGTGCTGGGATACAGGTGTGAGCCACCACACCTGGCCAGAATCACTGTTTTAATGGTAATGCCATTTCCATTAATAAAGCTGATTCCAACATTCATGGTGTTTAAACGTGAACTTTTAAGTTAAGATGGTGGATGAGAGGCTTTTAGTGTGCCTTGGCCACTTGGAAATAGCAAAATAGTGTATAAAGATAAACTCTGTGAGCTTTAATTCAAGAAGGAAAATGGGAATTCCCTGGAATCATGATGAATACCCCAGATCCCAGGGAGGAGGACATGGGCAAACAGTCCCCATGACATTGTCCAGCTGATAAGAGCCTGGGACAATAGAAGACCTGCTACAGCTACAATTTCTCTTGGGTGATGAGACTTGCTGCCAGGGCTGGCTTGGCAACCTGGAACTGGTGTGCATGTGTCATTGCTGGGTTCCCTAGCCTGCTGCCCTGAGATTGTGGTGCAGTGGAGCCGTCTCTGCTCCACCCCCAAGTGGAACTCCAGGCATTCGGAGCATCTGCTCACATGGACAGGCAGCCTGAGTTGCCCCATCCCTCTTGGGAATAGGTTGTGGTGCAATGGATCCCTCTCTGCTCCATGTCCAGGCAGAGCTCCATACACTCAAAGCTTCTGCTTGCCCAGATTGACAGCCTGAGTCACTTCACCCTTCCTGTTCAGAGATCTAGGTGCAGAGGGCCCTCTCTGCTTCATGCCCAGGCAGATCTCCAGGCATGCAGAACACCTGCTTGCCTGGTACAGCAGCCTGACACCCCACTCCTATGCAGAGATCATGGTGCAGGGGGGCCCTCTCCACTTCACACCCAGGCAGATCACCAGGTATTAGGAGCACCCATTTGCCAGGGTCAGCAGTCTGAGTTGCCCGCCCTTCCTGTGCAGATGTAGTGGTGCAGTGGGGCCCTCTGCACTCCACACCCAGGCAGATCTCCAGGAATCTGGAGTTTAGGCCATCTCCTCCCCTGTGCAGAGAACTTGTGACATAAGAGGTTTCCCAGCTCCGTGCATAGGCACACCTCTGGGCACTTGGTAACTGCTGACTGGATTCTCCATTGGTGCGGGTGCTTGTACCTGTCATCAGGATAACCTGTAAGTGGGCCTGCTTGGCCTAGCCTGGCTATCTTGCCCCCTGACAACCCGGGGCTGAACAGGAAGCTCAGATCACTGTGCACTCCGTGGATCAGCCCATCGCCTGAAGCAATATACAGCTACTCCCAGTAAACAAAGATGAAATATATACCCAGCTGCATTGATGGCAGCTGGCTCTTACTTATAAGCGCCATCTACTGGCTTACAAGTCAAACCGCATAGCCCAATATAATATCTGCTTGCAGAATTGCATAGGGCTGTAGGAGCAAAGCCAAAAGACCCTACCCATCAGTCACACACCCCAGAAAGGGGGAGAAAGGAAAAGGGAAAGAAAAAACATAATAATATTATAGGAAAATAGACAAAAATCCTACCTGTAAAGAATAATTAAAAATTAGAAAATGCTAGTGTCTCTAGAAGAGAAGAAACCATTGCAAGAATTCTGACACCATGAAAAACCTGAATGTAGTGAACCTACCAAAGAATCACACTAACTCTCCAGCAATGGTCGCTAATCAAAATGGAAACTCAGAAACAATAAAGAATTCAAAGCATGGATTGCAAGAAAGCTCAATGGGATCCAAGACAAGACTGAAAATAAATACAAAGAAACTTCTAAAGCAATCCAGGAAATGGAAGATATAAACGTCTTAAAAATAAATCAGTCAAAGCTTCTGGAATACAAAAACTCACTTAAGGAATTTCAAAATGCAATTGAAAGCTTTATCCATAAACTAGACCAAGCGGAAGAAATAATTTCAGAGCTTAAAGACCAGTTTTTTGAACTAACCCAGTCAGACAAAAATAAAAAAGAATTTTTTAAAAAAAGTCTATGAGAAATGTGGGATTATGTAAAGTGACCAAAACTATGAATTGTTGGCTTTTCTGAGAGAGATGGAGAAAAAAGTAAACAACCTGGAAAATATATTTGAGAGAATAATTCAAGAAAAATTCTTAAATCTTGCTAGAGAAATAGACAGCCATATACAAGAAATTCAGAGAACACCTGTGAGATACTATACAAAATGATCATCACCAGATTTGTCAAGGTCACCACTAAAGAAAAAAATCTTAAAGGCAGCTAGAGTAAAAGGTCAGCTCATATACAAAGGGAACCCCATCAGGCTACTGGTGGACTTCTCAGCAGAAACCTTACAAGCCAGGAGAGATTGGGGGCCTAGTTTAGCCTTCTTAAAGAAAAGAAGTTCCAACCAAGAATTTCATATCCTGCCATGCTAAGCTTCATAAGCAAAGGAGGAATAAAATCTTTTCCAGACAAGCAAGTACTAAGGCAATTTACTACCACTAGACCAGCCATACAAGGGATCCTTAAGTGAGTTCTAAACATGCAAATGAAATAATGATACCTGCTACCAAAAAACACACTTAAGTACATAGCTCACAGACCCTATAAAGCAACCTTACAACAGAAACTACAAAGAAACCAGCTAACAACTTCACACTGGGCTCAAAAACTCACATATTAATGCTGACCTTGAATGTAAATGGTCTAAATGTCCCCAGTTAAAAGGCACAGAGTGGCAAGTTGGATTAAAAAAAGATCCATCAATCTTCTGTCTTCAAGAGACTCATCTCACACTTAATGATGCTCATAGACTCAAGGTAAAGGGTTGGAGAAAGATCTATCACATAAAAGGGAAACAAGCAAGAGCAAGAGTCGCTATTCTTACATCAGATAAAAGAGACTTTAAACCGACAACAGTAAAAAAGGACAAAGAAGGGCATTGCATAATGTCAAAAAGTTCAATTCAACAAGAAGACTTTATTATCCTAAATATATACACACACCCAGATTCATCAAACAAGTACTTCTAGATCCATGAAAAAACTTAAATAGTCACACAATAATAACAGGGGACTTCAACAACCCACTGACAGCATTAGACAGATCATCAAGGCGGAAAACTAACAAAGAAATTCCGACTTGATAATTGAAACCAAAATGGCACTTGACCAGTTGTATCTAATAGACATCTACAGAATACCCCATCCATTCACTGCACAGAATACACATTCTTCTCATCTGCATACTAAATATACTCTAAGAAAGACCACATGCTTGGCCATAAAACAAGTTTCAATAAATTAAAAAAAAAAATTAAACTCATACCAACCATACACTTGGAACATAGTGAAATAAAAATAGAAATCAATAGCAAGAAGATCTCTCAAAACCACACAGTCATATAGAAATTAAACAATTTGTTCCTGAATGGCTTTTGGATAAACAATTAAATTAAGGCAGAAATTTTTTAAAAAATGAAAGAAGTAATAACAGAAACACAACATGCCAAAATCTCTGGGAGACAGCAAAAGCAGTGTTAAGGGGAAAGTTCATAGCACTAAATGCCTACCTCAAAAAGTTAGAAAAATCTCAAATTATTGATGTGACATCACACTTAGAGGAGCTAGAAAAATAAGAACAAACTAACTGAAAATCTAGCACAAGAAAATAAATCAGGGAAAAAGTGAGAAAAATTGAGACCAAAATTTCATAAAAAGCATTAAATAACAAACCAGAAGTTTATTTGAAAAGATAAACAGGATTGAAAGAATGCTAGCTACATTGACAAAGAAAAAAGAGGGAAGATCCAAATAAGTACAATAATAAATGACAAAGGTGACATTATAACAGATCCAAGAAATACAAAAGATCCTCAGAGGTTATTATGAACACCTCTTGCACACAAACTAGAAAATCTATATGAAATGGGTAAGTTCCTGAAAGCACACAACCTTCCAAGACTAAATCAGGAAGAAACGGAAACTGAACAGACCAATATAGAGTTCTGAAATTGAATCAGGAATCAAAAGCCTACCAATTAAAAATGCCCCAGACCAAATGGATTCACAGCCAAATTCCACCAGATGTACAAAGAATAGCTAGTACCAATTCTACTGAAACTATTCCAAAAAATTGAGGAGGAGGAACTGCTCCCTACTCATTATATGAAGCCAACACCACCCTGATACCAAAACCTGGTAAAGGCACAACAAGAAAAGAAAACTACAGGCCAACATTCCTGATGAACATAGATGCAATAATCCCCAAGAAAATACTAGTAAACTGAATCCAGCAGCACAACAAAAAGTTAATTTATCATAATCAAGTAGGTTTCATTTCTGGGATGCAATGTTGGTTCAGCAAAGCAATAAAAGTGATTCACCACGTGAACAGAATTAAAAACCATATGATCATATTGATAGATGCGGGAAAAGCTTTTGATAAAGTTCAATACCCTTCATGATAAAAACCCTCAATATATCAGGCATTGAAGGAACATACCTCAAAATAATAAGAACCATTAATGACAAACCCACAGCCAATATCATACTGAGCAGGCAAATGCTGGAAGCATTCCCCTTGAGAGTAGGAACAAGAAAAGGTTGCCTACTCTCACCATCCCAATTAAACATAATACTGAAAGTACTAGCTGGTGCAGTCAGGCAAGAGAAAGAAAGAAAATGCATCTGACATAGTTTAAATATTTGCCTTCTCCTAATCTCATGTTAAAATGTAATCCCCAATGTTGGAGGTTGGGCCCAGTTGGAGGTGTTTGGATCATGGGGGCAGATCTCTCATGAATGGCTTGGTGCCGTCTTCATGGTAAGGAGAGAATTCTCACTCTATGAGTTCATGTGAGATCTGGTTGTTTAAAAGAGTCTAGGACACCCTCCACCTGCTTCCTCTCTTGCCATGTGATGTGCTGGCTCCCCCTTCACCTTCCACCAAGATTGTAAGCTTCCTGAGGTCCTCACCAGGAGCATTTGCAGGCACCATGCTTCCTGTACAACATGCAGATCATGAGTCAAAATAAAACCCTTTTTTTCCCTTACAAATTACCAAGTGTCATGTATTCCTTTATAGCAACACAAAAACAGACTAACACAGAATCCAAATAGGAAAATAAGTCATACTGTCTCTCTTCACTGATGATACAATTCTATACCTAGAAAACCTTAAAAATTCCAGTGAAAGGCTATAAAATTGATCAAAGATTTCAGTACAGTTTCAGGATACAAAATCATATAAAAATCAGTAGCATTACTCGGGAGGCTGAGGCAGGAGAATGGCGTAAATCCGGGAGGCGGAGCTTGCAGTGAGCTGAGATCTGGCCACTGCACTCCAGCCTGGGCGACAGAGCGAGACTCCGTCTCAAAAAAAAAAAAAAAAAAAAAAAAAAAATTCAGTAGCATTTCCACACACCAATAACACTCAAGCCAAGAGCCATTTACAGGAACCACAAAACAAACAAACAAACAAAAACTAGGAATACATTTAACCAAGGAGATGAAAGATCTCTACAAGGAAATCTCTATAAAACACTGGTGAAAGAAATCATAAATGACACAAATGGAAAAACATTCCACGCTCATGGATTGGAAGAATCAATATTTGTAAAAATGACCACATTGTCCAAAGTAATCTATAGATTCAACACTATTCCTATCAAGCTACCAACATCAGTTTTCACAGAATTAAAAAAATATATTGTAAACTTCATACAGAACCAAAAAGAGCCTGAATAGCCAAAGCAATCCTAAGCAAAAAGAACAAAGCCAGAAGCATCATATTACCTGACTTAAAAGTATACTATAAGCTACAGTAACCAAAAAGGCCTGGTACTGGTATAAAAACAGCATATAGACCAATGGAACAAAATGGAGAACTCAGAAATAAAGCCACATACTTACAGCCATCTGATCTTTTACAAAGTTGGCAAATATAAGCAATGAGGAGAGGATTTCCTATTCAATGAATGGTGCTGGGATAGCTAGCTAGCCATATGCAGAACAAAGAAACTGGACCCCTACATTTCACCAAATACAAACATTAATTCAAGGTGGATGAAAAATTTAATGTAAGACTTCAAATTAAGAATCCTAGAAGAAAACCTAGGAAATACCTTTTTGGACATCAGCCTTGGGAAATAATTTATGACTAAGTCCTCAAGCAATTGCAATAAAACCAAAAATTGACAAGTGGGGTCTACTTAAATAAAGAGCTTCTGCACAGCAAAAGGAACCATCAATAGAGTAAACAGACAACTCACAGAATGGGAGAAAATATCCACAAAGTATGCGTCTGACAAAGTCTAATATCCAGAATCTATAAAGAGCAATTATAAGAAGCAAAAAAACTAGTTACTCCGTTAAAAAGTGGGCAAAAGACATGAACAGACACTTCTCCAAAGAAGGCATATGAGTGGCCAATAAACATATGAAAACATGTTTGTCATCACTAATTATTAGAGACATGAAAAGCAAACTCCTTTCACACTAGTCAGAATGAATATTATTAAAAAGTTTAAAAAAACAGATACTGGCAAGGCTGCAGAGAAAATGGAATGCATATACGCTGTTGTTGGGAATGTAAATTAGTTCAGCCACTGTGGAAAGCAGTTTAGAGGTTTCTTGAAGTAAAAACAGAATTACCATTCGACCCAGCAGTCCTTTTACTGGGTATAGTCCAAAAAGAGAATGAATCGTTCTACCAAAAAGACACATGAACTCATGTGTTCATCACAGCACTATTCGCAATAGCAAAGACATGGAATCAATCTGGGTGCACATCAGTGGTGAATTGGTTAAAGAAACTTTGGTACATATACACCATGGAATACTGTGCAGTCATAAAAAGAACAAAATAATGTCCTTTGCAGCAACATGGATGCAGCTGGAGACCATTGTCCTAAGAGAACTAATGTAGGAACAGAAAACCAAATACCACATATCTTGTTATAAATGGGAGCTAAACATTGGGTACACATGGACATAAAGATGGCAGCAATAAAGGCCAGCCTCAGTGGCTCATGCCTGTAATCCCAGCACTTTGGGAGGCTGAGGTGTATGGATTGCTTGAGCTCAGGAATTGGAGACAACATAGTGAAACCCCATCTCAAGAAAAAAAAAAAAAAAAAATTAGCCGGGCATGGTGGCACACACCTGTAGTTCCAGCTACTTGGGGAGCTGAGGCGGGAGGGTTGCTTGAACCCAGGAGGTCGAGGCTGCAGTGAGCAGAGATCACGCTACTGCACTCCAGCCTGGGTGACAGAATAAGACCCTGTCTTAAAACACACACACACATCCTTACAAAAGATGGCAACAATAGAAACGAGGGACTACTGGAGGGGAAAGGAGGAAGGCTGGCAAATTTTGAAAAACTATTGAGTACTATGATCACTACTTGGGAGAAGGGATCATTTGTATCCCAAATCTCAGCATCATGCAATATACCCATGTAACAAACCTGCATATATGCCTCCTAAATCTAAAATTAAAATTGAAATTATATGAAAAAGTAGTGAATTGAGGGGTAAACAGGAGGCCTGGAAGTAAGACACTAGGAAGATACAATTCTTTTAAGAAGTTTGGCTGTGAAGGGGAGAAGGTAATTTGAGTAATGTGTGGAGTTCAGTAAGTCTTTTGGTTTTCGTTTGTTTTAGTGGAGATACATAAACATATTCAAACCTATTGGGAAAGATCTAATGGAGCAGAACATTTTAAAAAAACAGGAAAGGTAAAGGACCACCAATAGTGCAAGGCTCCTGAAAGAAGATCCAAAGTATGCATGGGGGATTGCCATTGGAGAGACATAGTAACAACCTTTCTATTCTTTTTTTTTTTTTTTTTTTTTTTTTTTTTTTTTTCCAGTAATTGAGATATGGTCTTACTCTGTCACCCAGGGTGGAGTGTAGCGGTGCGATCACAGCTCACTGCAGCCTCAACCTCCCTGGACTTGGGTGATCCTCCTACCCCAGCCTCTTGAGTAGCAGAGACCATAGGTGTGTGCCACCACACTCAGCTAATTTGTTGTATTTTTTTTGTTGTTGAGATGGTGTTTCACCATGTTGCCCAGGCTGGTTTCAAACTCCTGGACTCAAGCAGTTCACCCTCCTTAGCCTCCCAAAGTCCTGGGATTACAGTCCTGGGAGTGAGCCACAGTGCCCAGTCAGTAACAGTTTTTCTAGTGTAACAGAAGAGAATAAGATGAGAATGGAAGCAGATATTTTTCTCTGTGATGTAGGAAGAACTGCTGAGAGCAGAGGAGGATGTGAGGGAAGGAGGAGGTGTGTCAGGGAGAACCGGGATTTGACAAAGTTTGAAATATTTGTTCTGGAAAATTGATTGTCCAGCAGTGTTGGCGACCTATTTCAGACTGATGATCTTAAACTTCTTGTAAACCAGTATGCCCTATTGTGAATTTCTCTAGCAGTGCTCAGGGGCAGGTATCGAAAACACAGTGTATTATTCTGTTTTCACACTGCTGATAAAGACATACCTGAGACTGGGCAATTTACAAAGGAAAGAGGTTTAATGGAGAACTCACAGTTCCACGTGGCTGGGGAAGCCTCATAATCACAGTGGAAGGCAAGGAGAAGCAAGTCACATCTTACGTGGATGGCGGCAGGCAAAGAAAGAGATTGTGCAGGCAAATTCCCATTTTTAAAGCCATCACATGTTGTGAGACTTATGCACTATAATAAGAACAGCGCAGGAAAGACCCACTCCCATGATTCAATTATCTCCCACTGGGTACCTCTTACAACACTTGGGAATTATGGGAGATACAAGATGATATTTGGGTGGGGACACAGAGCCAAACCATATCACACTGAATTGTGTTTAGCAAGATAGAAGTTTTACAAAACAAGTTCAAGGCAAGGGAGCTTAGAGTACTGTCAAGAGTGTTATCAAAATGATGAAGCATGGGATCTAAGTTAAGTAATGAGGGAAATAAAAAAGGAGATCCTTGATAGGCTAGAGGAAGTAGAAGGATCCATAAACTATAGGAACTGAGGAATGATTATAGTGTTAGTAGTTGAAAAATCTGTGAATAGGAGGTTGTGGCTAGAGTATTGGATGGCACAATTCATGATTTAAACTAACTTGTAATTCTGGAGTGAAGTGGTTTCAGATAATAATAGGATCTCAGGTATGACTATCAGTGTGTGTGGTTAAGGTGAAAGAGAAAAGCCATTTGAGGTAAGGATTTCAAATAACTAAGTAGTGAGATGTTGCATGGGTTATCCTTGGGCATGTTGAAATCACTGAGGATAGTGCCAGATCTTGAGGTAGGAAGAAAGGATGTGAACAGGGGCCAAAGTCATTGATAAATGAAGAGGAGTGACCTAAAGGTAAATCTAGGAATGACTAGAAGTGAAAGAGGGGATATAATTGAATGAACTCAAAGCATCAGGTTTGGGTTTTATAGTTTACATTTTTATTTCAGGAGCATAGGAAGGTAATGGTCTGAAAGCAGAAATGGAGGCAAGGAGGACACCAACCCTACCCTTCATCTTGCTCTGAGTACAGAAAAGAAAAGCCCTACTCCAAAGGGCTGCAGTGATGGCCCAGGTTTCACTTAAGGTCAGCGATGAAGGGAACTCTTGACAATGAGGCTGAGGATATAGGAGGGTTTGCTGGATACAGTGAGACAATTCTAGAGGGCACAGAGAACAATTTCTTGGGCTGGGAGACGAATGGAGTGCTGGATGAGGAGTAAGGATGTACATGGCATTATAGGGATGATAGTGGAATAGAGGCTAGATGTCAGTTGTAGGAGAAGTGATAACCAATTGGATTTAGCTTCAACAGACTCTTCAGGAGTCTGTGGATTTAGCCTCAACAGACTGTTATAGGAGAATGGAAACTAGCCCTAATGGCCAGAGTTTCCTCAATGTAGCATCTATAGTCTTTGCCTATTTGAACTAACATGGTGGTAAACCCAGAAGTTACAGTTTCTGCACTGGTATGCTCTGGAATGGCACTTGTCCCAGATGAGGTGGCTTCAGTCTTGATCCTTGTAGCCTCTTGTAGTGGTGTCTTTGGTAGCAAGAGCTCTATTTCTCTGACCAAATCCTTCTATCTCTTTAGTTTTTATGTCTTTATTGTCACTACAGCTATTCTAGCTCATTTAACTCTCTTATTCTTCAATCTCTCCATTATCTCCTAAGCAATTTATAAGCTGTCTTTTTCATTTCCAGCCCAGACAACCATCTTACCAATATTTTCAATGGTCTTGCCCCTAGTCCGTTCATTGTATTTGTATAATAGCTGAATCCTGAACCTAGATCACACCAAAATGTCTACCTTCTATGTATGGGGTTTGGCTTTAGTCTCAATTGGGTTTTCAACAGTGCTATGAACCCATGTGCCCTTTATTAGTACATTCTCTCCCTCTCTCCTTCACCCAAGAAGCTATTTAAGCGCTTCACCTGTTTTCCTAAGTTCCTTTGCCCCTGTCTCTCAGCAGATAACCTGGACTCCCACTTAACTATAAATATAGAGTCCAGAAGTAACCTAAACTTCTTGCCACCCAACCTGATACACCCTTCACAAACTTATAGGCATCTAAGGTTAATCATGGCATCTATGCTCTGTATCCTCCTTCCTTCTTAGAAACCTTCAGCCATTATTTGACAACGTTCCCTTCCTGCCCCCCAGCTGTATTTTCAACCTTTGTCTCTACTCTCTCTCTCTCTCTCTCTCTCTCTGTCACACACACACACACACACATGCACACACCTGCTAGGTACAAATATGTTCAAGTGTCATTCAGCTTAAAAGACAAATTCTACAAAAATTAGCTGGGCGTGGTGGCCCACGTCTGTAATCCCACCTACTCAGGAGGCTGAGGTAGGAGAATCGCTTGAACCCTGGAGGCAGAGGTTGCAGTGAGGTGAGATAGCATCATCGCACTCCAGCCCGGAGTGTTGGAGACCTCATCTCAAATGCACTTTGAGACCCTGTCTCAAAAGAAAAGAAAGATAAATATATTTTCACACAAGTGTTTCTCTGACATTTTCTTCATTTGTTATTAAGTCTATTTTGACAGAATTAATTACACTTCCAATGCACAATAGCTTGTGCAGGGGCGGAAGGGAGGAAAGGGAAGGGAGGGATGGGAAAGGAAGACAGAAGAGGGTAGATGCTGACAAGGAAAGAAATGATGTTTCAATGTGGCCTGTAGGAGTACCATGTAGATATTAGAATGTTGCTTACACAGTACATTTATTAATAGGGCAAAGTGCTTATAATGTATTTTAATTGAAAAGTAAGTTGCAAACAGGGTCTATGCTTTAATATATTTTGTAAAATGTGTGCATTGCTTTTATAGGACAATAATGGCCCGTAAAGATAATTGCCAAAATGTTTCCCCTGATTATTTCTGGTTTGTGGGATACCTTTTATTAACCAATATCTTCTAAATCTTCTGCATTAAACATGTAACTTTTGTAATAAGAAAAGAAACTAGCCTTCTTAGACACTAGATTATGCCCTTCTTGTGCTACCACCTTATCTCTCTTTCACTTCAAATCCAAACTTTTTGAATAGTCTCCATTCACTGTTTCCACTTCTTTCCTCCCCTTTCCCTCCTCAATTGTTTGCAATCTAGCCTGAGCTCCCACCACCCACTGAAACTGTCCTCACCAAGGACACCCATGACATCCTTGTTGCTGATCTACTGGATGTTTTTCTGTATTTATCTGACCTGAGCAAACTGTTGGACTGGATTTGATACTATACTATCAATTGCTCTATTATTCTTTGTATTCCTTCATCCCTTGGTTCCCAGTACCCCACTCTTTGCTAGGTTTCTTGGCAGCAAGCATGGGAACTGCAAAGGCAGACAAATCCAAGTTTGAATCCTGGCTAGGCCGCAGACTAGCAGGATAAATTTGGGCAGAGTTATCTTCATGTATTTGGGCCTCAGTTTCCTTCTCAGGAAAATGGGAATGATGATGCCTACTTCATAAAGTTTTGTTCAGTATTAAATGAGATGATATTTATAAAGCACTTAGCAGAGTTATTGGCACATGATGAGTGCTAGTAAATGATAGTAGTAGCATTAGTAGAATTATTATTAATAGAAGATAATTCTCTGAATTCTCTTCTCAGCTTTCCCCAAATGTCAGTGCTGTCTATGGTTCTTTCCTAGGTCCTCTTCTCTTATGATCTCCATGGGTGATCCCATCCATGCTCATGGCTTCAGCTACCACCATATGCTGATAAACTGCCAAATAGGTACTTCCATCCAGATTTCTCTCCTGAGTTCTAGATCCTTCTAAGCATCTGCCTGGGGTTAATCACCACTTGATATTCAGAGTTGGGAGGATTGTGTAGATCAGTGGTTATCAACTTATCAACTGGGGATCATTTGTCCCCCCAGAGGACTTTTGTCAATATCTAGAGTTATTTTGTTGTTGTTGTTGTTGTCATGACTTGAAGGGAAAGTTGCTACTGACATCTAATAGGTAGAGGCCAGGGATATTGCTAAACATTCTGCAATGCACAGGACGGCCCCATACGCAAGGAATGGTGCTGCCCTAAAAGTCAATAGTTTCGAGTTTGAGATACCCTGGCATAAGTAATCTCTAAAGGCCCAGCTCTGACATTCTTGTAAGGGGCCTCCGAGTGATGATGAACATGGACCTTTAGGTCTAGAGAAGAAATTGACATGATTAAGATCAAAGAGGGGTTTAGAGGCAGAGCGATTGTTGATTCTATTTTGTTCCTTGTTTATCTTCTACCCCTCTTGCTGCTTTTCCTCTGCCTGCTTTGTAGACTCTTCTTCCTGTATCTGTTCCTTAAACAGCTGTCCCTTCAGTGTCTTCCTTCATCTCTACCTCATCAACAACTCTTCCAGAGTGGTCCCACCTTGTCCCTTAGCTTCAAATTCAACATACATGTTGATCACTTCCAAATCTATATTTCCAGGCAAGACTTTGATCTCTCAAACTCCAAACTTATATAGCCTGCTTACTATTATTCAGAATACCTTCTGAATGTCATTTCCATTCTCATATTCAAAGCTTGAGGATTCTGAAGGACTATACAGTGCTACATTTTCCCCTGTGCCTTCTGCCTTATTTACTTAGCTGCTCACTGTCTCTCGTTCCAGAACAATTTTTCACTTACTTTTTTTTCTGCCAGAATTTACCCATCTAGCATCCATTCCCTTGAATCCTGGCGGATGACAAATGCTAATCTTATTCATTCATTCATATGGGTATTTATCAAATGGCTAGTATGTTTGAGACACAGCATTGTCCATGGAGAATTTAATATAAGGCTATATCAGAGGAGATATAATTGATTAATCGTTGTCCTGGTTATGTCAGTAACTGGCTGTGTGAGCTTAGATTAAGTCAGTTAGATTTTCTGGGCTTCAGTTTCCTCTCTGTAAATTGAGAGGGTTAGTTTAGCACAGTTTTCGGAATATGCCTGATTATATCAATCACCAGAACTGCTTGTTAAAAATAACAATTTCCAAGCATTTCTCCAAGGTAGGGTTCAGTATGGTTTATCATGTCATGGATTTAACAACCTAAAATCCCCTGTATCAACCTTAACTCCAATGGATAAACTCAAGAGCAAAAATCTCCATCTTTACAAC
This sequence comes from Piliocolobus tephrosceles, assembly GCF_002776525.5. Classification (NCBI taxonomy): domain Eukaryota; kingdom Metazoa; phylum Chordata; class Mammalia; order Primates; family Cercopithecidae; genus Piliocolobus; species Piliocolobus tephrosceles. The sequence continues at coordinate 46,103,628 of NC_045445.1, read as the reverse complement.
TCAGAGTTCTTCTGCAGTCCTGCTCTGTCCCATCCTAGAAGGGCATTCCTCTGCACTTCCAGCACTAATGGCTTTCCATAGTCTTCCCCTACCCACCCCCTAGTTATAGAAGAGGTTGCAACTGTTGGGGTTAAAAGAAGGCATGGAATCAGGGAAGGCTGCATGGAGGAGGCTGCATTTGGTCTGGGTCTTGAGGGATAGGGCACAATTTCCCCAGATATGGGATGAAAGAACTTTCCAGAAAGAAGCTATGGTGTTAATTAATTTATTTAAACTGTGTTGACTGGTATCTACTATGTGCCAGGCTCTAAGAGCAAGGTGAGGAATGGCACAGGCTTCAGAGTCAGAGGGACTTGGTCTTCAAATTCCTGTTTTATTTTCATTCAACTCTCTTCTTACTGCCAATGACAACCTCCCATTCTGGAGTGGCCCACTCCTACCCTCACTACTCAAGTGCAGTTGTCGAATGGGTAGCCATGTTGCCTCTCTTTCCATGAAATTTCTGCTCCCCAGATATACTTTCTAGGGGGCTGCTCTCCCCTGCCCTGACACATTGGAGATGCATTTTGATGACTTAGAGATTTGTCTGTAACAACTTCAATTAAAGTATACAAACTCAATTGCAAAACCCCAAGTTGTCCACCCCTAATCTCTGGTCAGGGAAAGCCCTCTTGGCCTGTTTGCCCACATTTCTGTGCCCCCTCCCCAAGCTTCATTGCACATGTGCAGTGGCTTATGATAGTCATGTTCTCTCTCTTTTTGTGAGGTGTGCACACATGGTCTCCACAATTCCTTCCCAGGGGTCTGCATGGATGTACTTGTGAGATTTGCTGCTTTAACCCATCAGTATTAGTATGAGGTTTATAGCTGTGGTGACCCCATAGTTTATTGTCCCTGGCTGGCCAGGCTGTAAAAGTGGCACTATTAATCATTACACTGTGACAAGAGTGACCGCATATCAAGACTTGCACCTCAGGAAAGTAAGTCACGGAACTGTCTGGGGCAAGCCATGGTGTATAGTCACCTTATTTATACTCATATAGAAGCATTAACTCTAGGGTGCAAAATCAGGGGTAAAGATTTTTCTGTGTAAGCAGCGACCTGGCCCAGAAAGGCAGTTTGAACCTTTTGGTGCTAAGTATATTGTATTAGCCTTTTACAGTATTGGTCCTATTCGCTTGCAACAGAGTGGAGTCTAAAATCTGGGGGTATTGCCTAGTCTCACTGGTCTGCTTGTGATATATTCATGAGGTGACAACCAATGTTTGCCAGAGGGAGAGGATTAGATTGTCCTTAGGGTCGATTAGAATACCTTAAGCCAAGGTAGTTGTCAATATTAAAGAGTTTAAAGGAAGTTTTGGTTTTAAAATTCTATTAGCTTGAGTCAGCTCCAGCAGAGAGCAAGGTGAGAATTGGAGTTCTAACCCCAGAGAACACCCAACCCGGTTGGCCTATGAGCTGGATGCCTGGGGGTGACCAGTGGCTTTGATGCTTTGGTAACCTAGAACCCTCGCTGCCACAATCAGGCTAGTCTTTGTCCTGAGATAGCAGCGACCCCACCCACTCTCTTCTCAGTGACCTGATGGCTCCGGTGGCCTCCCTAGGCCCAGTCAGTGCCTGTTGCTGCTTGTTTCTTGGCCCAGCCTGGTCAGGCCATCAAGGATGTGGTGTCTTTGGGCAGCAGACATGGTGGGGCAGGAAGAATGGCCGCAGCCCAAATGCTTAGGAGGGCTTTGAGGGGCCTTGAGGTCTGAGAAGGTGGGTCAGTGTGGATGCCAGCTGGGTCACCTCAGCTTTAGACAATGGGCTCACTCAGGTCTGGGGATTTGGAGTCACTGCTGTGTCCCATTTGGATAAGATGCCACCTGGCCCTGGCAACAATAAATAAAGGACTTGCCAGACCAGTCAGTTGTGTGGAGCCCTGGACGAACACAAGTGCAGGGATCTAGTGACCAATGCTTTGTCTTTATTCTACCAGACTTTGATAATGGAAGACAGAAAAAGTAAAATAAAGAGCCACTTTTGGCCAATAGAAAGTGTCCAATACACTTTGGAAAGATTTTCTGTTCCCTTTAAGAGGGTCTAGTGTATTGTATATAATTTGAAAAGGCTGCTTTTAGCTTTTTTTTTCCCAAAGTAAAAAAGAAATTTTTGCTACATCTACATAGTTGCTTGTTCCAATGTTTAGAATTTGCTTTCACAGAGGAGGACATTTTTTTGAAGGTGTACCTGTGGTGTTACTTGAGTAGGGCACTTTGTCTTTGATTCTGGGTGCATGAAGTGTAGTGTAGTCTCTGTATGATTTCTTTGTCTGTAAACAACATCGGTGGTGTCTGTCATTTCCTTTGTGGCTTAGGGTGTGGTTGTTAGTGGAAGTTACAGTGAAGTTCTGCTGGGGACTGGGATGACAGGTAAGCTAGTCTTTGGGCCCTCGTGGTGGTAACGGTGCACTGAGTGCTCCTGTTCTTGGGCCTCAGGGCAGCATATGCTGGCACCAGTGTTAGCGTGTCCAGGTAAGCTAATTTTGGGGCCTTCAGGTGGCTTAATTGGGTGCCGGAAGTGGCAGCAGTGGGCCAGGCAAGTGAACAGGTTCTCAAGACCCTGGGCAGAGAGCATAGCATGGGCAATGTCAGTACCAGTGGTGAGACAACCTTCTGGGATGTAAGTGCTCCGCTCCGGTATTGGCAGGAGCTGTGATGGGTTGAGAGGGCTGTTGCCCAGACCTGCAAGTGGCATGTGCAAGTGGGTGCCAGTTGTGGAGATAGCAGAGGTTGAGTGAGCCTGACTTCAGACTCCAGGAGGATTACTCAGGTGCCACGATGGTGAACTGAGCTGTGTGATCTGCAGAGTCCGATGTGCTTGTGTACTGGGGTGGAGGTAGCCTGGCCAAATTGTGCCTCAGGCCCCCCGCCGTGTTGCATACAAGTGCTGGCTTTTGTATGCATGGGCAGGGTGAGCCCTATGCCACCAGTGGAATGATCAGGTGGAGGTTGCGTGGCTGTGCTGCAGCCCTGCTATTGAACAGGTTGAGGTTGCCTTCCCTGGGAGCAGCCATAGGCAGAGAGTCGACGAGCATGGGCTTCACTTGTACCTTGGCCCACAGTGTCTGCAGCTGTAGCAGTTGCAGGCGGTGGAATCTGTCCTTTGCGCATGAGAATGTGCAGCCACCCCTCTTCAGGGGAGGTTAGAATTGTTTTCTGTGGCTTCTGCCTCAGCCCTAGTTGCAAGGCAGCATGTAGTCTGGTGTGGATTGGGCTTTCAAAATGGTGCCATGCTGACTCTGCTTAGAACTTGCGGGTTTGTGGGACCCAGCGTGAGTTTTCCCTCTGAAACAAGGCCTTCACACAGTTTCCAGAGAACTTTCTATGTTAGTCTTCGACCAGCAAGGGTTGGGGGACTCTACCACTGCTAGGATTTTAGAAGCCTGAAGCAGGAACCACTGGGAGTCTCTCACTTATTCTTTCCGCCCACTGGAGAGTCTCTCCTGGCTCCCAGCCGATCTTGGTTAGCGGGCGCCTTGCTTCCCTCTCCTTTCTTGCTCTGGGTGTTTCCTGCCACTTCTGTGTTGAATTTCAGTATTCTCTTGGATGATCTATTCAAAGTATGATTATCTACTCACTATTTTGGTTTTTCCTAGTGGAGGAGGCAAGTAAGAGATGCCTCTAATCAACCGTCTTGAACCCCTCACCAGGTGGTTGTTTTCTATATCTTGTAGGTGATCTTTGTTCCTTTTATCTTTTTTTCTTTTTCCATTTGTGTATTTTCAAATAGCCTGTCTTTGAGCTTACTGATTCTTTTGTCTGCTTGACCCATTCTTCTGTTGGAAGTCGCTACTAAATTTTTCATTTCAACAAAAGTATTTTTCAGTTCCAAGATTCGTATATGATTTTTTAAAAGAATCAATTTCTTTGTTAAATTTTTCTGATAAATTTCTGAATTGCTTTTCTGTGTTATCTTGAAGATCACTGGGTTTCCTTAAAGCTACTATTTTGAATTCTTGGTCAGAGAGGTTAAGTATCATCATCTAATTATGGTGTAAATCACTGGTTGCTTGCTTGCTTTGTCTGTTTGAGGAGGTCTTGGTTTTGTGTTTTCTGTTGTTTCTTGTGTGTGTACATCTATGTCTTTGCAGTGAAGGATTGATTATTTATACCAGTCTTCTCTGTCTGTGCAGTGAAGGATTAGTTATTTATACCAGTCTTCTCTGTCTGGCTTGTTTTGGTTTTTATCAGATGCGTTTGATTGGAGATTCTTAGCAATTTACCTGTTGTTCTTTTTTCCCACTAGGTCACTGCCTCTTTTTTTGCACTAGATGGCGCCTTAATTAAGTCCAGGTTTGCCTCCTCAGTTCTTGGTACTCAATCAGGGTGCCACCAGTCCAAAATGGGGAAGGTCCCAAATAGGATATCCTGTTGGTATGGGAAGGCTGGTATGGGAAGGTTCATGTCTGGAGATCTGTGGAATGAACCTCTTACAGCATAGTGCTGCTGAACAGCTAGTCTGTTTTGGCATCTCTTTTGGCTTATTTACACAGCAGAGTTTCCAGGGCTGAGGATGTCAGTCCCACTTCCCTTACTTGTCTATGGCTGTCTACAGGAATATTCCTCTCTTCAGGTACTCCCAATGCTTCTCATGAGTTGAGGCAGAGACAGGTCTCCTGTCAGGTAACCTAAGATGATGGGAAGCTGTTGTTTACCTCAATCACATTTTTTCCAGTGTGGAAACTATGAATTGGGGAAAATTTTTCTATGCACTTAGTGCTGGGCAGATTGGGAGAAGGGGTATTACACATATGGAAGTTTGATCCTGTAACCTCTGCTCATAGTTTTTTTTCACTTCTCTGTTGCTCTGGGAACTGTCTCATCCTCATATTTGAGTTATGGGATGTTGCTGGTGATAATCTCAATGCAGTATATTTGTTTTTGGTTTTGAGGGTAGAAAGTAGAACCAGCTTGTTTCTATGCCAGCATTTTGAAGTGGAAAGTCTAAATTGGGTTGTTTGTCTTTTCATCATTGAGCTGTAATTGTACTTGTATATTATGGATACTAGACCAGTGTTGGATATATGATTTGCAAATATTTTCTCTCATTCTCTTTGTTGTCTTTTCACTTTTTTGATAATGTCCTTTGACAGACAAAAAATTTTAATTTTGGTGAAGTCCAATCTATTTTTAATTCCATTGCTTATACTTTTGGTGTCATATTTAGGAAAACATTGCCTAATCCAAAGTACAAAGATTTACACCTATGTTTTCTTCTGATAATTTTATAATATTAGCTCTTACATTTAGGTATATGACCCACTTTAAGTTAATTTTTGCATATGGTGTGAAATAGGAGTAAAAACAAAAATTATGCTTTTTGCATGTGGGTATTCATTTGTCCCAGCAACATTTGTTGAAATGACTATTCTTTCTTCATTGAATGGTCTTGGCACTCTTGTCAAAAATCAGTTGACCAGAGATTTACGTACGTGCTTACTTCTGGACTCAATTCTATTCCACTGATCTATATGTCTGCCCTTATGAGAGTATCACACTGTTTTGGTTAATCTAGATTTCTAGTAAGTTTTGAAATTGGGAAATGTTAATCTTCCAGCTTTGCTGTTTTTTAAGAGTGCTTTGGTTTTTTTTGGTCCCTTGTATTTCCGTATGATTTTTAGAATCAGCTTGTCGATTTCTCTAAAAAAGGCAGCTGGAATTTCATTAAGAATTTCTTTAAGTCTGTAGATCAATTCAATGAATATTGCCATCTCAATATTAAGTCTTCCAACCCATGAACATGAGATGCCATTCCGTTTATTTAGGTTTTAAAAAATTTCTTTCAACAAGTGTTGTAGTTTTCAGTGTACAGTTTTTTCACTTCATTGGTTAAGTTTATTCTTAAGTATTTTATTCTTTTTGATGCTACTGTAAATGAAATTATTTACTAAATTTTATTTTTAGGCTTTTCATTGCTATTGTAAAGAAATATAACTGATTTTCAAGTATTAATCTTATATCCCACAACTTCACTGGACTCATTTTTTAGCTCTAATTGTTTGTGGATATTTCAGGGTTTTCTATATATGAGACCTAGTAATTTGTAATCAGCAGTACTTTTTATTCTTTTCTTATATGGTTGTCATTTCTTTCTTTTTCTTTTCTAATTTCCCTGGCTAGAGCTTCCCATACAATGTTAAATAGGAATGGCAAGAGTAAATATCTTTGTTTTGTTCCTGATCTTGCAGGAAATGATTCAGTTTTTCATCATTGGGCATGATGTTGTCTGTGGGGTTTTTGTAGATGCCTGAAATAGCTTTGATACTTGTCCCCTCTAAAGCTCATGTTGAAATTTGATTTCCAAATTGGAGATGGGGCCTAGTGAGAGGTATTTGGGTTATAGGGGTGGATCAGTCATGAATGACTTGGTGCCTTCCAGGTGGTACTGAGTAAGTTCTTGCTCTATTAGTTTATGTGAGAGTTGACTGTTTAAAAAAGCCTGGCACCTTCACCCATCTCTCTTCTTCCCTCTCTCATCATGTGACACATCTGCCCCCACTTCACCTTCTGCCATGAGTAAAAGCTTCCTGAGGCTCTCACCAGAAGTAGATGCTGGTGCTATGCTTCCTGTACAGCCTGCAGAACTGTGAGCCAAATAAACGTCTTTTCTTTATAAATGACCCAGCTTCGTGTATCCCTTTATAGCAATGCAAAGTGGACTGAAATAATGTTCTTTATCATGTTAGGGAAGTTCCTTTCTATTCCTAGTTTTTCAGTGCTTTTATTATGAAGGAGTGTTGGATTTTGTCAAATGTTATTTCTGTGTTTATTGAGATGATCATGTGCCCCCTCCTTCAGTCTATTAATATGATGTATTACATTAATTTATTTTCATACATTGAACTAATCTTGTATTCCTGGGATAAATCTTACTTGGTCATGTTGTATAGTCTGTTAACATGTGAGTTTGCTAGCATTTTGTTGAGGATTTTGTGTCTATATTCATAAGGAGTTTTGGTTTGTAGTTTTTGACTTTGGTATCAGGGTAATGCTGGCCTCATAGAATGAATTGAAACATGTTAACTGCTTTTCTGTTTTCTGGAAGAGTTTGAGAAGGATTGGTTTTAATTATTTAATTATTTGTTAAACCATCAGCAGTGTAACCATCTGGTCCTAGGCTTTTCTTTGTTGGCATTTTTTTAATTCTTTTTACTGACTGTCTCAATTGTACCCACAGGATTTTAATTTATAGAGCTGAAAAAATGACAACAGACAGAGATGCTAATCCCATTGAAAAAGTTTTGTTAATTACATTTCCCAAGAGAAGGGAATGCACCATGCCGCACAGGGTCACATGGGGAAGCACCAGTGTTGGTTAGGAGGCAGAAAGAAATGAGGGCAGCTTATGCCAGAGCCTTTATTGGAGTTTCCGTAGGAAAAGCAAGGCAAGGCAGGAGAAACAGCTTAGGGTTGGCTACTTTTAATAATTCTGGTGGGTTTTGGGACATAGGAACTCTGTCTAGTTGTCTGGTACCTGACCCTGGGTTGATTTAGGGCAGGGGAAATGCTGGCTTGATATGTGAGAGGTAGGTAAGGAGGTAGTTCCGAGTATAGGCTCTGGATTGCAGGGGAGATGTAGATAACTTGGCCACTAGTTTGGCCCTGTAATTAATGGATGCCAAACAGACAAATACAGAATCTGTAAAAACATAGTTAGAACACTGACTCAATTCCTTTACATTAAGATTTTTAAATAATTTTAGTCAATTTTTATAATTTGTGTGTTTCTAGGAATTTTTCCATTTCATCTAGATTATCTAATTTGTTGACATACATTTGTTCATAGTATTTTCTGATAGTACATTTTTAAAATTTTCTGTAAGGTCAGTAGTAATGTCCTGAGTCTGAATCCTGATTTTAGTAATTTGAGTCTTTTGTTTTTGGTCAGTCTAGTTAAAAGTTTGTGAGTTTTTACTGTTCTTTTAAAAAACTGACTTTTCATTTCACTGTTTTTTTTCTATTGTTTTCTGTTCACTATCTCATTTATTTGTGCTTTAATCCTTATTATTCCTTTCCTTCTGCTTGCTTTCAGATGAGTTTCCTCCTGTTTTCCTAGTTTCTTAAGGTACAAAATTAGGTTATCAATTACAGATCTTTCTTCTTATTATAACGTAGGTATTTACAGCTACAGATTTCCCTCTGAGTACTGTTTCTGCTGCATCCCACAAGTTTCGGTATGTTATGTTTTCATCTTCATCATCATCATTTCAAAGTATTCTCTAGTTTACTTTGTGGTTTCTTCTTTGACTCAAGTAGCTATTTAGGAGTGGTTAGTTTTAACTTAGTGTTGAATTTTCCAAATTTCCTCTTTTTACTAATTTCTAATTTAATTCCATTGTGACCAAGGAACATACTTAATGTGATTTTAATATTTTAAAATTCATTGAAACTTGTTTTGTGGCTTACTATGTGATTTATCTTGGAGAATGTTTTATGTGTACTTGAGAAGAATGTTTATTCTTCTATTGTTGGGTGGATTGCTTTCTAGACATCTACGAGGTCAAATTGGCTCATGTTGTTGTTTAAGACTTCTGTTTCCTTGGTGATCTTCTCTTTATTTGTTCTAGTCATTGTTGAATGTGGGATATTGATGTTTCCCACTATGAATGTAGAACTATGTATTTATCACTTCAATTCTATCAATTTTTGCTTCATGTATTTTCAGGCTGTACATTAGAGGAATTTATGTTTATAATTGTTATATAAAACAAACATTGTTGAATAATTCAATGGAAACATATCTTTTGGGTAATATTTTAGTAGTATAGATCTAAGAATGAATTCCCTTAGAAGCATTATACTTATTGTTCACTATTGTTTTTGTCTCATTTTAAGTAGAGCATTAAGGGAATAAAGTAGTTTAATTGTAAGTCTGCCAAAATCTTTATCCAGATAATTTTTGCCTTTTATGAAATTTTTGTCCCCATGGAAGGCAGGATTACATTTCTTTCCCGATTGAGTTGGTGTTGTATATTATTGATTTTCAAAATATTTATGACTTTGGGACATTGAATTGATAAAAATTCATGATATTCTTTGAACTAGTAAAGATTCATACTGTATGGTCTCAACCACATACAAATGCATGCTCGATTGTGTGTGTACACACATAAGGATTTAGACAGATATTTCAAGCTGTAAGCTGGATGTGACTGTGGATGATTCTGTGTTTTTAAATTTTTCAATAATGTACATATTCACTTATAAAAGTTAGACAAAAATAAACATTATTTAAAATACCATTAGCACTCTACGTTCTTCCTGAATGGCTGAGATGGGTAATTTCTGGCCATCAGGCAACACCTTACAAGTTCTCTTGATTATAGTCCTGGTAAAATGAGTATCTCTGTCACAAGGAAGGCTAAAAGGAACAACTTCTGGCTATCCAGAGAGAAGGAAGACAGTAATGAATACATATTCAAATCCTTGCAATAAAAGAAGTTATACAAAGTTCACTTGTAAATGTTCGAAGGATCCTCAAGGCTGTGGTTCCTTCCTGTCTATGTCTCACTTTAACAGTTTTTCCAGGGTTATGAATCTTGTAGATGGAACATGCACTAGAGACTTCAGCTCTTATCTGTTTAAAATTTTCCCAACAATGTTGTCTGAGAATAGTTTTCAAGTTTATTTACTGTTATGAATCATAACCTGCAAAATTTTCATCAAGCTCTGTTTCAGAGAGACTAGAGAGACCAGGTGTAGTCTTGGTGTCTCCATAAGAACCTATCTGATTGGAGAGAACACCCAGATTTCTCCCAGTATCTTTTTTCAGAGTCTGGTGCTTTAACTGCAATTTGCTAAAAGTTTCATGGAAGTAATCTGCAGTAACCAGGTTATCTATAGTATGCTGAACAAATTGAATGTGGTGAGAGCAGCCTGTTTAGCACACTGGTCAGACAGGGCATTTCCTTTTGCTTTATGGGTTTGTTCCCTAGTATGAGATTTGACGTTAATTATAGTCACTTCCTTGAGAGAGTAGTGAAGCATCTAATAAAGCTTGTATGTGCTCATGCTGCTTATTGAAGTACCAGAAGCTGTTAGGAAGCTGTGTTGTTTCCATAGCATGCTAAAATCATAAACCATACCAAAGGCATATCTGTTGTCTGTGTATATGTGAGCCCTTTTATTCTTTGCTAGCTTGGTAGACTAGCGTTAAGCCTATACATTCAGCTGGTTATGCTAACTTGACTTCAAGAAGGTGGTCATATTAAAAAAGCTCTTGGGAATTAGTGACAGCGTACTTAACTTGAAAATACGCTTATTCAGTCTCAATATATGACCAATCTACAAATAATTCTAAGTCTGAGTTTTGTAGAGGAGTTTCAAGAAGATCAGAGAGAGGCAGATAAATTTCTCAAGTTAAATAATCATGAGATTTTTCACCTTCTCTGAAATAGAAAATAAATTAGCTGCATTAAGATTATGACACTATTAAAGAAGATATGTAAATGGCCAATAAACACTTGAAAAGGTGCTCAACATCATTAGTCATTAGGGCAATGCAAATCAAAACCACATTTGAATACTACTTCACACCCAGTAGGATGGCTATAATTTAAAAAGCTGGGTAGTAACAACTGTGAGGATATGAAAAATGGAAACCTCATATATTATTGGTAGAAATGTAAAATGGTGCAGTTATTGTGGAACAGTTTGGCAGTTCCTCAAGCAGTTAAACATAGAGTTACCATATGACCCAGCATTTTTACTCCTAAATATATACCTAAAGGAATTGAAAACCTATCGTCAAAGAAAATCCTATGCACAAATGTTCAAGCAGCATTATTCATCATAGCCAAAATGTGGCTACAACTCACTTGTCCATCAACTGATACATGGATAAACATATAATGGAATATTATTTGGCCATAAAAAAGAATGAAATAATGTACTGATACATGCTACAACATGGATAATCCTTGAAAATGTTATGCTAAGTTAAAGAAGCCAGATGCAAAAGGCCACATAGTGTATAATTTCATTTACATGGAATGTTCAGAATAAGAATATTCATAAAGATGGAAAGATTAGTGGTTGCCAAGTGGAGAATGAGGAGTGAGTGCTTAACGATTTTTTTGGGAGAAAATGAAAATGTTCAGAAATTAGATGGTGATGTTGGTTGCTCAACATTGTAAAACATGAAAAACAACGGAATTGTACATTTTAAAAGAATAAGTTCTATGGTATGTGAATCGTATCTCAATTTTCTTAAAAAGAGTACAGTATTCCTATAGACTCCTAATATAGATGATGGTGTGAGCTGAGGACAGAAACAATAATTCATAAGAAATGAGTCTAGAAGCAGAGAAATGTTGGGTGCTTTGGTGATGAGAAGGGTCTGAGTTTCTTTAGGTACCATTAGGTGAAAAGGTGACCCGAAGATTAAATGCAGTGACAGCTACTGCCCCCAGGCAAGAGGGATATGTTTAACTACTGGATGGAGAGCAATATTGTAATACCCAATGAGTCTCTGATTTCCATCATGTTTCTAAGATAAAACTCCAAGATCTTGACCATCCCTTTTATATATAAACCAAAAAATGATAGTATAATTTTGGGGTGACCCAAAATGAAATGCCTTGGGTTGGTCAATGGCTAACTCTGTAGTGACCATCCAAGGCAGAAGAAGCTCAGGAATACCATTTTAATTCATATTACTGAGGGTGCCAGCTAATTCAGAAAAGTTGGCAGTCTACCACCTGCAATATCCTATAAGTCATAGAAATCCTCTAAATTGTCTTTTGGTTATAGGCCAAGGGCAATTTTGAATGACCCTACTCCTATCCACCAGGAGGAATTTGCCTCCCTAGGATATACCATGGCTTAGATAGTGAACTTGGGCCTAAGGAAACAGTAATTTATTTTTACAAATTTGTCCTTTTATATAGTAATTTAAACAGTAAATTATTCTTACAAATTTGTCCTTACAATATTTCCTTTTATAAACAAAGTTTCTGAGATAGTCTTCTTGAGACGAGGTTAAATCAGGTGAACATAAGAGCAAGTTACCTACAATTTGATCAAGGCAGAGGATCAGGGAAATTGTAAGTCTTTGAGATTATGATTGAGAAGCTGAGAGACGTACGAGAGGGCTTCATTGAATGCAGTGAATGAAGTGAATAGAGGACTTAAGAGTGAGTGCATAGGAGTTGAGGGAAGCCACCATAGGATGGTGTACTGGGTCACGAGAGACTGAGAGATCAAGAAAAAGACCTTTGGATATACATCTAATAGTAGTTCCCCATTGAGCCAAAAGGTCCATCTGTATAGGTTAGGGAGGGTGGAAGACAGAAGAGAAAGATATATTGAGAGGTTAAGGATCCCAAAGAGATAAGCAAAGGGTTAGAGAGAGGGAGTGAATATGGTCAACAGGTAAGTCCCAATACTGAGCTTTTTAAAATTATTCTGAGGAAGGATGGTAGGAAACTAGAAGGAATTAATGATGAAGAGTGTGTCTCCAGGGTCTACTAAAAATGAGCTTGGATAATCATTCACAAACAAATAGAGTTATTTCTCCTTACTGATCCAAAGACAATCGAGGATTTTGAAGGGTACCTTCCTTGGAGAAGGAGAATTGCTTTATTTCAGATTGAGTAACCTGTATAGTGTTGCCAGATAAAATACGGGAAATGCAGTTAAATTTGAATATCAGATAAGAAATGAATCATTTTTTAGTACAAGTGTGTACTCAACATTTCATGGGACATGCTTATGCTAAAATATTACTTATTTATTTGAAATTCATATATTTTTCATTTTTATTTGTTAAATCTAGCAACTCTAGTTGAGTGTCTTGTTTCTTTGTTACAGCGGGATGATTGCAGGTCCAGTGTCTTTTTCTCTGCAATATCTGCAAGTGTCTGTGTCTCTCTGTGTTTTAATTGTGGAGGGCCTTTTTATTTCCCCCAGGCTGTTCAAGTTGTAATGACATAAGTTTGCGGTGTGATTTTCACCTTATTTACTATGCTTTCCACAAAATACTGGTTTAAAGTCTGCCGAACTCAAAGTGTTGTAAATCATGAGTGGATGTGGTCTGCCAGCCTGTTTTATGCTTCTGAATAGTATCTGATATATCAGGGTTAAGTCCATTAGTAAAGAAGGTGCAGATTGTTGTTGGAGTGTTAGTGTTAATGCCCAACCCTGAGCATTCCTTAAAAGTGCTTTCTATTATCGGTCCCTAAAATTGGAAACAGACTTATCACACCCTTGCTGACAGGTTTGGATTATTCCTCAGTCGATGGAAGAGTGAAAACCTTCACCAATTGCCTTTAAAAGACTTTCTCCTCTCTATTTGGCTTTTGCATATCCAGAGAGGGTGAAGGTATGGGTCAAAAGGTGAGAGGAAGGTGAGAAAGGGGAAAAGGAGGAGAAAGAGAGGAGAGCAGAGGACAGAAAGCAGAAGAGGAGGGAGACCAGGAGAAAGTCAGATTGTAAGGGGAAGAAATAGAGTTAGATAGAAAGGAGGAGATCTTTGGAGGAGAGACGGCTGAGGATGTTTTAAAAGAAGACTCAACAGATTGGAATCTTTCTGAATTGTTTCTTTCCTCAGCTGCTTCTTACGGCTTAAGGAAAGCTGTCCATTGTGAATATGTTATCTGATTTCCTTTTGCTCTAAGGAATCATGCAAATGCTTGCGCTGTGACATGTCCCAAGAGTCCCAAATGAACCACCACAGCTAAAAATTGTCTTCCTTGAGGTCATACCACTTAGCTCATAACAAAAAAGGTTCAATGCAGAAGAAAGGAGAAGGGCCTGGTCCTACATCATGATCATCATCTAATTCTCTGTTCTTGGAGACCTGAAAGGCCAGACAACTCTGAAAGACAAGAGGAAAGTAGAGGCAATGACTTTAGTCAGAAAATAGGTTAACCCTTCCAAAGAATCAAAACATGGAACTTCCTTGACACAACAAAAAATTGGAGCACCTGAGTGGGAACAGGACTTATCTGACCCAATAGGGCCCTCCAAGAAGGGAGGAAGAAGGTCCCTCAGTTTATCCTGTCTTTACCTGAAACCTCAGTAGGCTCAAGGGTCTATTCAGACCCAATCTGAGTCAGTAACAAAACTGTTAAGGACCAAAATAGTTAAAGTGACTCAAATAGAGGTTAGAGGCTTTATTCAGTAGATGTGCATCAGGGAACAAGCAACTCAATGTTAAGTAACTCCTTGAGCCAAAGTAGGATCGGGTTTTCATAGGACAAGCAGAGGAGACTCCTCATCTCTTCTGTGACTGTGGTCTTGTCCCAGCTTGCAGTTTTCTTTATCTGTAACCGCTGCAAAACTTCTAGCTGGAATGGTTGGAAATTGTTCTGGTTTCTCAGGATCATTGGTGCAATCTCATTTTGGTACTGTCAGAACAGTTCTTTCAAATGTAATCTTTGTAAGCTGGTGAGTTGTCTAATGCCAATTAAGGTACAGGAAGTGGAGACATAGGAAGGAAAAAAAGGAAGACAAGAAGATAAAACAAAAGGAGACAAAGTTTCAAGCAAGGAAAAACTATGGTCTGTTTTAATTCTTTTATAGTTGTCTCTCAGCTTCCACCATGTATGCACTCCCCACTCAGATGCACAAATCCAAAGTTCAAACCTCCGATATTTTCTTCTACCTACAGCCCAGCTCTAACGATCCCAACGATCTGCCCTTCAAATACTCCTCCATATCCCTGTTTTGTTGCCTTTATGTCCTCCATCCCTTAGCCACACCTGTTGGGGTGGGGAGCATGAAATCAGGGAAGGCCTCATGAAGGAGGCTGCACCTGAGCTGGGCCTTGAGAGACAGGGCAGGATTTGCCAGGGTAGAAACGGAGGCAAATACTTTTCAGTAGGAGACAATGGAATGAGCATGTTCCTTCTTCAAATACAGTATTATGGAGTGTCTTTTTTTGTGTGTGGCAATCATTAATCATGTACTGGGTAAGAGTATGGGCTTTATGGAGAAAGGCTCAAATCCCAAGCTTTGCCACTTCCTGGCCATACCAGAGGTTGAGGATCAACCATAACATAATCACTGAAAAAGGCTAGTTTGGGGCTTTGACAAACTGGAGAGCCAAAGCTCGGTTTAGTGGAGATAACTCCTGCTTAGATGTTGGCAATCATAGCCATGTGGGCGTGGTTGGGTGTGATATTCTGGTATTTCAAGAAAAGCAAGAATTTTGGATTTTTATGTGAAATATTTTAGTGTTTAAAATATTGGCCACCAAATTTAAAGGAATAATTTTATAGGTCAAACTATACACATCTGTACACTAAATGTTTATAGTGTTTTTGTTGTTTAAATTGACAGATATCATTGTGTATATTTATCATGTACAACATGATATTTTAAAGTATGTCATCACTAAGTATACTCACCATGGTGTACAATTGGATCTCTGCATTTGGCAAGTTTGCCATACTGACTTAAAGGCTTAACTGGATACTTATAACAGCAGGCAAGGCTCTCAAATTAGGGCCTCTGCTTCGTTCTCAGCCTTGCTTCTACCAACATCTTTCCTTCCCTGCCATTCTCTGGCCCCATATGGTAAAACTGTTCCCCAGAGGAGCCTTTTTCTTGCACATGTTGTTCCCTCTGCTTCAAGTGCCCTTCTCCACATCCCCACTTCAATTTTCTTTTCCTGACTAACATCTTCTGTTATTCAAGAGCCATCTCCTTTGACAAGCTTTCACCAGTTTCTTCTTGTGCTTCTACAAACCCTGGATAGTACTTACTCTGCTGTACTGACATTTCATGTCAACTCATCTTTGTTTTCCACTAGACTGGGTGGGAAGGCTGAGACATAAAAGAATGCAAGAAGTATTTCTTAGGAAAATGAATAAATGGACTGAATATATGTTTACAAAGCCACTTTTGTATATGTAAACATGCACCTATCTATGCGCTTCTCTATCCATGCATCCATTTATTCAGTAAATATTTATTGAGCACCTATTATGTGCCAGGCCCTGTTCTAAGTGACGAGGATGCAGGAATGAACACACCAGACAAAGTCCCTGCCCTTACAGAGCTCATATTTTAGTGCAGAAAGACACTAAACACAATATGTACTGTAATGTAACATGATGATAAATGCTCTGTGGAGAAAATAAAAGTAGGGCAACAGGTTTGAGGGTGACAGGTGCATAGGGCAACTGGAGAAGGGATCTCTGAGGAGGTGATACTTGAACAAATATTTGAGGGAAGAGAGGGAGCAAAACCCTACAGACAACTGGAGAAGAGCATACCAAATGGACGGAACAGCAAATGCAAAGGCCCTGAAGTGGGAGCATTTTTACCATGTTTGAGGAATAGAAAGGAGGCCAGAGTGGCTACAGAGGGCTGAGCAAACAGTGGTGGGAGATAAGGTCATAGAGGCAATGGAGGTCTAGACTGTATGCCATCAACTTATCCAACCACCCATTGAACACATACCCTTGCTGAATAATGTGGTAAGAAATTTCAATATTGCTGGGGTGAGTGGTGGTAGTTCCAAGGAGTTACATGTAGGACAAAACAGCTTTCCCTACAGATAGATGCTTTCCTTAGTTCTCTCCTTACTCAGAGCCCTTCCCACAAGGTTCTCAGATGCAGGTCCTACAGGAGACCAGGCACTGTTTGCCTTGGGAGGGTCATGAGCTGGTGGAAATTGGCCAAAGTCGTTTCCTGCTGGTTGGAGCTGGGACCAGGCTGTGCACCTCCGCCCAGTTGGAAAGGGCTCTGGGGCTGTTATTCATCAGATACGCTGCTGTGTGAAACCATTCTCAAATTTCTCTCCTTTGCATCTCTCCCTCTCCCAGGAAGTCACACCAAAAGAGTCAGGAGACCCATGTTCTACTCTCTGCTCTGTGGCTACAATGAGCGGTGAGATCCAGGACAGGTTTGGGGCTCTGTGAAATGAAGGATTTGAACTTGTTCTAGCACTATTAGGTCGCCTCTGTGTCTTAACGCTTTCTGCATGGTGGGCTACCTGAATTCTAATCCTGGCAGTAGGTCTTTTGTGACCCTCCTCATGCTACTGTACCCAGGTGTAAGCACAGCTGGGCTGCTTATTCAAAAACAGTACAGGTAGTGGGGTTTGACTGAAGCCCCGATGTCTCTTCTCCTGAACGTCTCCCTCTACACTTTTCTCCTGCATGTCCTGACATTTCTGCCATTAGTCATTCCCCACAAAGGTGGGAGACTGTCTCCAGGGATAAAGGAACCAGCAGGCCTGACTGTCTGCCTTACCCAGACGGGGCTCAGTCATCCTCTTGGAGAGCAGAAAGGAAAGGCATCTCTCCAACGGGGGAGTGACACAGGAGCTGAGACTGTTAAAAAACCACTGGGGGAGACTGATCTAGGGCTCACTACTGAGTATTCCCAAGCAGCTCCAGACCACGAAGAGCTAGGGGAAATTAGAAAGCTCACTGCCTGAAAAAAAAGCCTTAAGAGATGAGGGCTCTGAAGAAATACTTAGTTAATTTCATGGTTTGGTTTAGGGCTAGTTGCTGTGTAAATAACTCCTCAGCTGTGGATTTTTTTTAGATCGTGAGGCAAAGTTGAATCCACTAAACAAGCAGAAAAAGGAGGACACAATTTATTTGTCTGGCAACTCAGAGGAAGACTGCACATTCTTGCTTTGCTAATCTCGGCTCTGGCCTTCCCCCAGAGTTGCTGCTGCAAAGGATTGTGGGAGTCCTAAGTCTTCCTTCTTATCAGAAGGGCTGAACGGGGCAGGAAGACTTGAGGCAGTGGAGGAAGTTTTGGGGATGGGGGTGCTTGTATAGCCCAGTGACCCAGCATCTCAGGTCAGGGGGACCCTGGCTGGGAGAGGAGGACAGATATTTTATCTTGAATTCTAATGAATTCTAAGGATTAGAGCATCCTTTGAACTCAGCCAGGTCTGGGTTCCAGACCCAAATTGCTTCCTTTATGAGCTCTCTTTGAAAATATAAAGGCATATTAGGAACCAAGATGTTTCTTTCACTTTAAACTAGGAGTCACAAGATCACAGAAAGTGGGCCAGGCATAAGCAGCAGGGAGTGAAGGGGACTGTGGGAGCTGGCAGCAGCCACTACTCTGATATTGTCAGTTGTTGCCATGGTGCCATCTGCCTGGATGGCCACATCTACCAGGCGTTTTTTTTTAATTTTTAATTTTTATTTTTTGATAGAAAGATCTTTACACAATGATTTTAGAAATTTCCCACATTTCAGTGCTAGGAATGAATTGCTTTTGCATTTATACCACAAGCATATCGAGAGCACTTACTGTCTGCAGGCACTGTTTTAAGCACTTCACAAATAGTAACTTATATAGTTTTTATAACAGTCTTATAGGTAAGTTTTATTATACCTTATTTTGTGGATGAGGAAAACGAAGCACAAAGAAATTAAATAATTTGCCTAAGGTCCCCCAGGCAGTAAGTGGCAGAGTCTGAGTTTAAAGCCAAGCTGCCTGATTCTAGAGTCCATACTCTTTGTCACTAGGCTATGCTGCCTCTTGTTAAAACCAAAGACAGTGGAAACAAAGCATATGCAAACACTGTACAGGACTAAAACCAGACAGACAAATGACCAACAATAAAAAACACACACATCCAGTCCTTTTGTTTGCTCCTTATGATTTTAACCTAATAAAACAAAATTTACCACCTTTGTCATTTTCTCCTGCTTTTGTGTCTACTTTGTACACTCCTTCATGCCTAACTCCCGTCTTAACAATTATTATTATTATTATTATTATTATTATAGATGGATTCTTGCTCTGTTGCCTAGGCTGGAGTACAGTGGCGTGATCTCAGCTCACTGCAACCTCTGCTTCCTGGGTTCAAGCGATTCTCCTGCCTCAGCCTCGTGAGTAACTGGGATTACAGGCATGCACCGCCAAACCCAACTAATTTTTTTGTATTTTTAGTAGAGCCAGGGTTTCATCATGTTGGACAGGCTGTTCTCAAACTTCTGATCTCAAGTGATCTGCCTGCCTTGCCCCCACAAAGTGCTGGGATTACAGTAACAATTCTTTTTGTTCTTTTTTTTTTTAAAAAGATATTTCCAACACTGATATTTTCCAGCCATTACATACAACCAATCTTGCCACCTGCCTTTCTGCCATTCTTGGTCTCTGAAATGCTACTTGTCTGTTTCTCTTTCTTTTTCTTTCTTTTATTGTCCATTCTAGATTCTCACTTTCAAAATTCATGGTCAAATCTTCCCCGAATTCATCTCCCCTGCCAGGTGGACCCCAATGAGCAATGAGTATTTGAAGGTTCACAGACATCCTATGCAATGACCCACAGTCTCTTTCCTGTACTTGTATTTATTTGTTTTCTGTGTTGCATAATGCAGCTATTCATAATCATAATACTTCTTAGTATTAATCTCTATTTTGTGTGTATTTGTCTTATCTTTCCAGCAAGAGTGTGACCCTGGGGAGCAGGAATTGGGTTGACTATGTATTCTACTGTCCCTTGCCCACTGTCGGGAGGTCATATCACATAATGGGTAAGGGCATGGGCTTTGGAGCCATCCCACCTGGGCTCAAGTCTTGGTCTTCTGCTTACAAGCTGTGTGACCAATGGCAAGTCATTTACCTCTCTGGACTTCATTTCCCTCATCTGTAAAATGAGGAGTATAACTAATACTTCCTTCATATGATTATTGTGAAACATAATGCGTAAGAAATGCTTCAGTCAGGGCCTTACTGTCATCTAGTGTGTCATCAGCATTTAGTAGCTCTTATCACTGTGTCACAGGTACCATTAATCAGCTTTGGTATCTGTGAAATGCTTCAATTTCTTGGCTCCAAAAAGATGTCTGTTTTTTAGGGTTAATTTCACTCAGGTATGGCATTTTTAGGAAGTGTTGGATAGGACCAGTTAAAAAATGCAAGGCACTGCAATTATAGAAATAGAATGTGACTTTTTTGTGGCTCTGGTCAAGTTTAACCTCTCCAGAATTGAAAGAATTGGAGGGTCTAGGACCTCTTTGTGTTGAATAGGGGTTGGGGGAGCTGCAACTGCACATGCATGTGATTTTTTCCAGGCAATCTATGACATGTGTTTGTACAGTGCGTTAACACAAATTGCCTAGGAGTAGGCTTCCCCAAACAGTTCAATGTACATAATAGGTTGAGTCACACTATCGGTTAACATAGAGTTCCTGGTACTAACCCACTCCAGCCTCCCTACTATCACAAGGTAAGCAATCCCAGGCTACTCAACACAAGCTGACTCATACTTATTGTTAAAACATGACTTGCCAAAGGAGAGCTTTCTGCATGGTTCTTCCTCTAAAACAGGAAACAAAGCTATTCCAAATTCAAGATGACAGGAACCTCCATGGCCCTCCTTCAATACACCCTTGAAATTCCCCTGCTTCACAGCCTTACTGAGATCCACTTCTGGCACTTTTCTGAAGGCCTCTGGAGGACTCCCAGCAAGGTGTCCAGAGGCCACATTTAGGGACGTGTGGTCATATTAGGTTCATCGCTGAGAAAAATTCCTGTCCTTATGCGTGAGGATGGTAGGGAGAAGAGGAACTTGCACTGCATAACAACATCACAGAGCTCACTTGGGTTTCTCTTACTGGGAGAGTCCCTAGTCTGGGACTCCCAACTCTTGGTTTAGAGAATTGTAGAATTATGTGCTGCTTCCTCTTCTTTTATTGTTTCTAAAGCAATTCAGTCTTAATATGGAATAAGAAAGTTTGTTGTTATTGACGGTGATGATGATACAATTTGGGGTTTGTTTTTCAATAAATATACCAGATTATGCACATCCAAATGAGGGTTACCCTTCAAAATAGTCACTTTGAGAGATCATGAACTTGAAAACATGAATTCACCAAACATCTCTTAAATACTTTTTATGTGCCAATACCATGCCAGGTCATTAAAGCCACAGTAAGTTAACCATAAGTTAAGAGCACAGCCTCTGGAGTCTACTGACTTGGGCTGAGGTCCTGGCCCTGGTGTTTATGTCATCTTCTGAAAATTTTTTATAAGCCTCAGTTTTAGAAATAAGGTGGCTACTGGGAACTGAAGCCTTGACCAACAGCAGCCATACTTGTGAGGAGGACGACCAGCAGCCATTGCACAACTGGGAACTGGTAAAACAAGATAAAAATAGCTGCTCACTGTAGACATATGCAATAAAGAACAGGGAGGCGGAGCCAGTAGGTATCATCCACTGAAGGGAACACTACCTAACTGCATGTGTGAAATAGGACATGGGCTACATAATGGGAATATCTGAGGTGAGTTAAGAGGGATGAGAATATGAGTCCTGAGTCTACCTGTTATCTATGAGATTTCTGCAAATTGTTTAATTTCTCTGTGCTTCGACTGTCTCACCTAAAAAATGGAGTTGAAACTACCTACTTCATAAGGCTGTTGAGATGATTAAACGAGGTAATGCATATAAAGCACTTAGCACAATACCTGGCTCAAAATAAGCACATGCGCATATGTGCATGTAAAATCACTAAAACCCTGTTCCTATCCTCCTTAGAAGCTTTCAATCTTAGAGCCACGAAGAGGGCCAGTACATGAACAGCTTGGACTATACTTCACCTGATTTTTCAGAGATGGAGGTTTCACTGTGTTGCCCATGGTAACCCCAAACCTGGGCTTAAGTGATCCTTCTGCCCCAGCCTCCCAAGTAGCTGGGACTACAGGCACATGCCACTGTGCCCAGCTTACTCTAAGTGCTGTGTGAGAGGTATTAAATTATGCTGTAAGTGTGAGATCACATCCTGTAGGAATCAGTAGACAATCCATGGAAGAGTGAACAATTGTGGTGAGGCTCACAGGATGAGTAGAATTTTTGACAATTAGACTTGGGGTGAGTAATCTAGGAGAAGGGAATGGAATCGCCTATGTGAAGGCACAAGGGTGGAAAAATGAGGATACGTTCAGGTAACAGAGTGTATTCAGTTTTGTCTGGAGACCATTTGTAAGACTTCTGCCAGCTCTGACTTTTGTTGTTGTTGTTGTTACAAATAGCAGAAGATAGATGGGAAAGGCAGGTTGGGTACCAGTTAAATGCTAGATTAAAATGTTTATGTCTAAGGAAAAGGATGATGGGGAGTCATGGAAGATTCTTTAGTATAAGGATGGTATGATTGGACTTTAGGAAAACTTATAATCTGGTAGGATTATAAAGGATGAATGAAAGGGAGGAGGTTTGGAGGCAAGGAGATGGATCAGGAGGCTACTGCAACTGTCTAAATGAGAGATAACAGGGGCTGAACTATACAATATGGCAGATGAGATGGAAAGGAGATGATGGACTGAAGAGAAGTTTCAGATCTATCATCAGTAGGAATTGATACTGGTGGAATGGTGGGTGAATAAAAGTAGGAGTCAAAGAATACTGCAGTGAAGAGTTATTATAATGAGGGCATCAGCAACAGTGGTTGGAAAGTTGCACAGGTTTGCCAGTTTGGAGAGAGAGAGAGTTGTATGAGGTGGGATTTGAAGTGCCAGGGGGACCTTTAAGAGGAGATGCATGGCAGGCAGTTGGAAAAAGTAATGAAGCCTCAATGGTGTTGTTATTGCCCAAGGGGTTTTTGAAACACCTTCTTTAGAACCATTCCAACATAAATGAATTAAAATCTTTAGACTCTAAGCACTGACTAGATTTCACCTTTCCATATGTAATTCAGATTTTTAAAAAATTATGCAAAACCGCAAAATATGTATAAGAAAGTTCAATCAATAAATTCTGATTTTCCTTTGATGCTTACTTTGATGATCAAAAAAAATATATGAAAAAGCTTTAGCCTCAGATTTTCCCCATCTACCCTGTTTCTGTTTCTCTCTCATGCTGATGCCATAAGAATGACATTGGACTGCCTTTCGAAAACCCCAGACTGCCTTCTAAGTCAGCTCCCAAGGCCTGCAAAGACAGTAGCCTCTTTACTTTATGATTATACCTCATTTCTTGACCATGAAGCAGCATTACTGCACTTGATTACCACCTTATTAATTAGAATTTGCCTCAAGTGATCTAGCTGTTTCCAAAGAGCAAATCTTCATCAAAGGGTAATGATTTGCCACTATTTAGGACATTTAAAAAACATTTCACCTTATCCCACACAATACACACACAAAAAAATCCAAATGGATTAAATCCAAATTCATAAATTAACCAATTTAACAAATAGTTATTCAGTACCTACTGTGTGTAAAGCACAGTTCTATGCCTTCGGGATAAATAGTGAACAAAACAGACAGAAATCCCTACTCTCTTGAAACTTACATTCTAGCTGGGTGGTGAAGCAAACAATAAGTCAATTGTGTATTATGTGAGAAAGTAATGAGTGCTATCAAAAAAGGAAGAAGCAGGTGGATTGGGAGGGCTGGAGTGGGGACAGTTACAATTTGAAATTGTGTAACCTTGCTGAAAACTGATAAGTGGGCAAAGATCTGGAGAAGATGAGGGAGTCATTTCTGCTGATACCTAGGGGAAAAGTGTCACGGGCAAAGTCAACTGCTAATATAAACGCCTTTTTTCATCTTTCTTTTTTTATTTTACTTTAAGTTCCATTATATATATATATGCAAAACGTGCAGGTTTGTTACATATGTGTACATGTGCCATGGTGGTTTGTGGCACCTATCAACCAGTCATCTAGGTTTTAAGCCCCGCATGCATTAGCTATTTGTCCTAATGCTCTCCTTCCCCTTGACCCCCCACCCCGCGACAGGCCCTGGTGTGTGTGTTCCCCTCCCTATGTCCATGTGTTCTCATTGTTCAACTCCCACTTATGAATGAGAACATGTGGTGTTTGATTTTCTGTTCCTGTGTTAGTTTGCTGAGAATGATAGCTTCCAGCTTCATCCATGTCCCTGCAAAGGACATGATCTCATTGTGGAAGACAGTGTGGCAATTCCTCAAGGTTCTAGAAACAGAAATACCATTTGACCCAGCAATCCCAATACTGGGTGCATACCCAAAGGATTATAAATCATTCTACTATAAAGACACATGCACACGTATGTTTATTACAGCACCATTTACAATAGCAAAGACTTGGAACCAACCCAAATGTCCATCAATGATAGGCTGGATAAAGAAAATGTGGCACATATACACCATGGAATACTATGCAGCCATAAATGCCTTTTTAAAAGTGGGCACGTGCCAGGCTAGTTGAAGATTCAACAAGGAGAGCAGTATGGCTAGAGCAGAGTGAGGGGGGGATGTATGCTAAGAGATGAGGTCAGAGAGGTGGTAGTGTGGATAAGACAGATCATTTTAGCGTCTTCTAAGCTATTTTTTTTTTTACATTTTAGTAATATGTTTTACTTAACCCACTATATCCCAAATATTATTATTTCTATAATCAGCATAAGAATTAATGATATTTTTCCATTTTAAGTCTTTGAAATCTAATGTGCTTGCTACACTTACAGCACATTTCAAGCGTTCAAAAGTCACTTGAGGCTTGTGGCTGCGATATTGGACAGCACAACTGTAAGATAAATACAAAGGGCACTGGAATTGACTTTAGCAAATTTAGGGGCTTATAATTGCCCCCCATCAACCACCTAGAATGTGTTAACTAAGGTACTTCACATATGGGCTATAAATTTCTAGGTAATTTTTTGTTTGTTCATTTGTATTTGTTTTTGAGACAAGAGTCTTGCTCCCCAGTCACCCAGGCTGGAGTGCAGTGGCCCGATCTGGGCTCACTGCAACCTCCAATTCCCAGGTTCAAGCGATTCTCCTGTCTCAACCTCCTGAGTA
>NC_045445.1:46046277-46078781 GCF_002776525.5 Piliocolobus tephrosceles | reverse complement strand
CCTGGGTTCAAGCGATTCTCCTGTCTCAACCTCCTGAGTAGCTGAGATTACAGGTGTGCACCACCACACGCCCAGCTAATTTTTTTTTTTTTTTTTTTTTTTTTTTTTTTTTTTTGTAGAGACAGGGTTTCATCACGTTGGCCAGGCTGTTCTCAAACTCCTGACCTCAAATGATCCACCCGCCTAAGCCTCCCAAAGTGCTGGGATTACAGACGTGAGCCACCGCACCCAACCTGTAGCTATTTTAAATGCTTTGGTTTCTACCAAATTGGAAGAATCTGAGCAAAGGTGAGACGTGATCTGACTTACATATTCAAAGGATCCTTTTGCCTGCTGTGATAAGAATAGACTGTGAGAAGGACAAAGGTGGAAGCAGGGAGACCAGTTAGGAGGCTATTGCCACGATCCAGGTAATGGGCACTGGTGGTTCAGATGAAGAGGAGGGCAGCGAAGGTGGGGGAAGCCCTCGGAGTCTAGATAGGCTTGAAACACAGAGCGCAAAGAATTTGCTGACGAATTAGATGTTTTATACGAGAAAAGGAGAAGACTCAAGGATGATACCAAGGTTTTGTCCTGAGCAACTAGAAGAACAGAATTGCATAACTGAGATTGCAAGAGATAAAATTATGGAAGCATTAACAGAATATATAATATCACATATTACATAATAATAATATAGAATAACATTTCCAGAGTCTTGGATTGGGGAAAGCTTGCCTAAGGAAGGCACAAAACTCAGAAGCTGCAAAGAAAACAATTGATAGATTAAAACATAATGAAAATTTCTTTATGGTGAAAAACATAAAATTAAAAAGGAAAGTGATAGATCAGAAGAAAATATTTATAACATAGATACCAAACCCAGGGTAAGATTCATAATATATAAATGGTACTTCTATAATATCAGAAGACAGATAACCCAGTGGAAAAATGGACCAAGGCTGTAAACAAGCAATTCACAGGGAAAGGAATACCAGTTAGGCCAATAAACCTCTACAAAGATGCCCAACCACATTACAGAAATACAAATTAAAGCAACAACGCAATACCAATTTTCACCCATGATAGTAGTAAAAATAAAAGGCTGAGGACCACAGAGGAGGTTTACAGAAAAAATAAATAAATAAAAGACTGATAATTTTCATTGCCAACAAGGCTGTGGAGAAGAAGGCACTCTCATACACTCTTAATGGAGGTATGGTTTGTAAAGAATTTCTGGCAGACAATTATGCAGTCTACCAAAAATGTAAACTACATACCCTTTGATCAAGCAATTCCATTTCTAGGGACCTAATCTACAATAATAATCACACAAGTGGGCAGATCTAGACAAAAGGATGTTCATTGCACCATTGTCAATAATATTGAAAAGCTGGAAACCATCTAAGAATTTACCAATAAGAGAATGATTAAATAAATTGAGGTACATTCATATCATGAAATACCATGCAGCCTTAACATGGACAAGGTTGATCTATAGATGCAGTTGGACATAGTGACAGAAAGAATAAAAATACTTTTTTTAAGGGAGAAAAGCAAATTATAGAACAAAACTTATAGTATTATCTTTATGTTTTAAAAAACCTCGTGTGTGTATGTGTGTGTGTGTGCTTGTGCATGTGTACGTGCATAGAAAACGGTCTGAGAAAAATGCTAAACTCCTGTTCCTTGTGAGCCTGGGAAAGGGATTACATGTGTGAGTGAATGAATGGGACTTTTTTCCTCTGTATCCTTGTTTGTCCTTTGAAAACCATTTACTATCAAAATGTATTACTTTTGTAATTTTTAAGTTAAAAAGTAGGAATAAATCAGATATCACATATTTCTGAAAGTTCCCAAGGAAGAATACTGGGGGCAGTAGCATATTTGTTACATTACAATCACACTGTGCCATTGTGTGGTGTGATAGGAACAGCTTCTAATGCGTGCTATGGTGACCTCGGCAAAGGCACAGCATTTTTTTAGCCTCAGTTTTCTTATATAGAAAATGTAGGTAATACCTGACTTATTTGTTGTATTGGAAAGCTGCAAAGATAAAATGGAAAATTAGTTTAAAAATTA
The DNA here is from genome assembly GCF_002776525.5 of Piliocolobus tephrosceles. NCBI lineage: Eukaryota > Metazoa > Chordata > Mammalia > Primates > Cercopithecidae > Piliocolobus > Piliocolobus tephrosceles. The sequence continues at coordinate 46,076,720 of NC_045445.1, read as the reverse complement.
CAAAGTTCTGTAAAACTGCAAAGGATATTTAACATTTCATGTCCTAGTTAATGACCCACTTTTTAAAGCAATAGTTAACATCAAAATTCAGGTCCAAGCAGAGAGTTTAAATTCTCTTTTAGAGTTTGTTATAACAGAATTCTTCCTGTCCTGGTTAGGTCTTACATAGCAGCAGTATAGGTATTTTACTTAAATATTCCAGAGTGTTCTGTGTTTGCACGAGAGATTTTGGTGCAGATGGGTTTGGGCAACATCCTTAAATCATACCCTCCACTGCACTCATCTTAGGGCCAACCAGCTCGGACTTACTGAATTAGTTAGCAAGCTCTTACCTAGCACCTACTTTGTGCCTAGTAATCCCCTGTGGGTAGGTGACCAGACACCCAGGTTTGTCTGGCACTGTCACTGTTTATGCTGTCTTTCCCAGGTAATTGCTAATAGTGCCCCTTTCACTTTCAAAAGTGTCCTAGTTTTAATGATCAATGGTCACTCTACTATAATCACCTATGGGGCATGGAAGGAAACACAGGAAGCCTCTGGCTTACAAACGCCAGACTTACAAACTTCGCTCCCCATTCCAGCTCCTCACCACTGGAAATGCGGGTATTCCGTCCAGGGTGGGGGGCATTGTGAAAACTGTGGGTCTTTTAGAGACTTGGTAGACTTAGAAGTCAAGGAGGAACCAAGCCTGAAGAGGTGGTATGGATCGCCAGAGGCCCACCCTACAAGTTGTCCTTCTTTGCAAAATCTTCTCCCGAAGACTATTTCTCTTTATTGCATTGCCTAATCCTCCTGGTCAGAGATTTATTTGAGGAAAATAAGCAATTTTTTTTTTTTTTTGAGACGGAGTCTCACTCTGTCGCCCAGGCCGGAGTGCAGTGGCATGATCTCGGCTCACTGCAAGCTCCGCCTCCCGGGTTCACGCCATTCTCCTGCCTCAGCCTCCGAGTAGCTGGGACTACAGGCGCCCGTCACCACGCCCGGCTAATTTTTTGTATTTTTAGTAGAGACAGGGTTTCACTGTGTTAGCCAGGATGGTCTGGATCTCCTGACCTCATGATCCACCTGCCTTGGCCTCCCAAAGTGCTGGGATTACAGGCGTGAGCCACCGTGCCCGGCCAGCATTGTCTTTTTAATAGCACAAACAGGTTGGGGAATGTTCAATGAAACTGATTTTTTTTCCCCTTCCTAACATGGAGCTGCTGTCTGCTTATACAGGGGAAAGGTAGGGTTTCTGGGAGGAATAGGGATGAAAAGGAAAAAGTAATTTTGGAGCATGAGATATTCTGGGGAATGAGACTCTCCCTTAGGGCAAACTAGGGACCCAGGAGCCAGGGGGCCATGAAGGTGGGAGGCAGAAGAGAAGGCGGATGTCAGAGACACGCAGTAGTTATTTGGGGGAAAATGTTGATTTGTGCACAACTCATATCTTGGGAAATGAAAGGAATGTTCTTTCTCTGTCACCTGCTATTCCTCTTCACCCTGCACTGCCTTATATGGCCCAGTACGCAGAATACAAACCAGTGCTAGATTACATGCTACATGCCTGACAGTGAGACATTGCTTCTGCAAGAGTTCTTGCTTCCAGTCAATGAATTTACCACTACATCTTGGGACACACTCATTTTAAAGTTGGGAACTGCCTGTATAAGACATGGTTACTGCCCTGGAGGGATTCACAGTGACTAGATTTAAGGGAGACCAGTTAATAAATAGGAAACTACTGGAGAATAATCAATGGTCAGCTGTAGGATATTGGTTTTAAGTAAAATGCAAGTTTATGCTAGGGTGGTATGTCGGTTCATTGAAATTCTCACATAGGACAGTATGACTGATCTATGCTAAGGATATACTTGGATAGTAAGAGGAGGAAGAAGAAAATTCTAAATCATGATGGAAATCACCTGGAGCCAATGTTTGGCATCAGACATGAGCATGGGCAGGATAGGCTGCTGCAAGGATGAATCAGGCCTGATGGAAGCATAATGGCTTTCTAAGAAGCAGTGGGAGATTGGCATGGCTAAAGTAAGATGGGGTCAAACATTTCCTGTAAATTAAAGTTCATAAAACATATCACTTGAAATTTGCACACATTTCATGTGACTGAACACTTTGAGGCAGAAAATCTTGACATACTTTTTCAGGGGCATGAGATAATGTGGCTAAAGTTCAGATGAGGTGAGGATCAGATCTTGGAAGAACGGGAATCCGTATTAAGGACTTTGGATTTGATGAAATAGTCCATTTATGGTGTTATTGGAAATACTTCATTAGGGCTGGAGCACTGGTCTGTGGCTGGCACACAAGATGAAGGTGGAAGAAGTCAGGGATACCACTTAGGAAGCTGCTATGATAGGCCAGGAGTGAGGAGCTGAGTACCTGGACCAAGATGGAAGCAGCAGGTTGGAGAAAGAACACATCTGAAAGTCTCTGTGGAGATGGAAATGATAGGACTTAGAGATCACATAGGAAGAGTCACAGAAAGTCCTTAGGTTTCTCTGGGTAACTTAAGCATAATAGGAACACTATTAGAAGTTCGTGTTCCCACGAAAGTTCCTTACCTGTGGAGCCTCCCATGCCCTCCTGGTGAACCTTCATTTCTAAGGAAACCCTATAGCATCTATTGAGTAACTTAATTCTGCAAAACTTCAGACGTCTCCAATGGAAGTCTTTAAGCACGTATTCACTAACTTGATTTTGCAAAATTATATTAATAAATATGTGCTATAAGGTTTCCAACCCGACAGACATAAGCATATAAATCATTCTACTGCTAGTTTTGGTGGAGGGTAGTGACAATTGTCAGTGTTTCAAAAAAGAGTAACATGTCCAGAGTTTGTTCACGCAGAAATGAATGCTTTTTAGCTTCATCATCCCTGTGCCTTTCCCATGAACCCCATCTCCCCAGGAAACGATATAGCACCAGTTTAATAACTTAATTTGTAAAAGGAGGTTAGTGAATCAATTCTATAAGACTCGTGGAAATATTTGTAATTAATTAGCCTTGTCAGCTTTTATTTGCATAGGCTGTCTTTCAACCATATCCCCCAGTCCAAGTGCAACTTTTTAGCAAGACTGATTTTAAACAATGAGACTTAGAGAATCTGTGTACAAGGAGCTTGAAGAATTTAAATGCGTGGGTTTATTATTAACACAGTAGCAAATATATCAAAGAAACACGCCCCATGAAAAGTGTCTCAAAGAAACACAAATCTGTTCTGAGAAAGGTCTATACGCAATAAGTAAGCCCAAAGAGGCATGTTTGCTTGGTGATGCCCAGCAGATAAGTCTGGCAAACCTCGGTGTGATCGAAGAAGCCAATTTGAGACTCAGCCTAGTCCAGGCAAGCTACTGGCACCTGCTGCTCTCAACTAACCTCCACACAATGGTGTTCGCATTTTGGAAGGTCTTTCTGATCCTAAGCTGCCTTGCAGGTAAGGAAAGGATCTCCGAACCACCAAAGATAATTGGAAACAGAGTTTCCTTTTAAACAAAAATTCCACATTTTTACATAGAATTTTCCCCTCCTGTACTTCAAATGAATTGTAATTAGTATGCTGAGTTACATAATTTTCAGAACTTTTGCTTAGCAAACATATGCCATGCTGATATATTAGGGGCGTAAGCCTGTAATATTATTGTTTTATGGAGCTTCTGAATGAAAATTTTCTCAGAAAAAAAATATAGTTTATTACTTCACTTAGGTTGAAAGGTGAACAAATGAATTTACTCAGAAACCAAAGTTTGTGCTAGGGATAGTTTTGTCTCTGTTTTACTTTAGTGTTTCCTTTAAGCTCAGTGATTGACTTGCCTTGCTCCAATAGGCAGAGCCTGGGTTGGAGGGCCTGCCCTGGCTTACACGTGGGAAGAACAGAAATTTACTGAGTGCTTTACTGTCTAATATTTCTTAGGGAGTTGTGGTTTTCCAATCCTAAGACTGTGTTTTGCAAAATATGTGAGTGATTTATGGTGCACAATATGGGTGATTTTAGGGATCTGAACAGAAGAAAATCAATTTTGGAATCAAAATACTGATGTTAGTTAGATGCAGGAGAGATCATTAATTCTGAAAATCCCTTGGCTAGTTTTTTCAAATATCAGATACATTTTGCATCTGTTCTTATAAGTTAGGTCCATAGTAAATACAATAATATTGTTTATCCAAAAACAGGATTTTTAAGCCATTAGTGATATTAGGCAGTCGTTAGAATGAGGTTTACTAGGCATATTTAATGACATAAGAAAATACCCAGGATAAAATATTAAGTGAAAACGCAGGATACACACATATGCCTAGAATAAATTACTAGAAGGTTGTATACTGAAGTACCATGGTGGTTGCCTCTGGGTGATGGAATTATAGATAATTTTAATTTTATTTCCCAGCTTTTCATACTTCCAGGGTTTTCTACGAAGAACATTATGCTACTTTTATAATTAGAAAAAAGTGTTACTTTTCAAAATGATCTCATGTTTAGAAATAGTTCCTTAAATGTTCATTACTAAATGTTTAAGCATAGATGTTTTATGGACTTAAACATCACCAGAAGGCAATACTCCATTAGTTCAGTGACCTAACTAGGCCCTAGAGCTGGAAACACATGTTCCTATTTTCCCTTCTCCCTAGGCATATTAATTTAAATTTAACTTTAGATATGAAAGTTTTTGTCTCTTCTTAAAGGGTTTCCAGTCATTAGCCAGTTGGGTGGACCCCTGGGCCTTCTGCATCAGCCCTCTGAGATCATACCTGTTTCCCTATGTGAGGCCTTGCCCTGGCCCCTACTAGACACAGGGTTTGGAACGGTTGTAAGAACAGTTTTTTTTTTTTTTTAACCATACCTAACATACATGTAATTTTTACTGATTATAAATGTAATGCATGGTCATTGCAGAAAGGTTGCAAAATATGGAAATTTAAAATAAAATAAAAATCGTCTGCAATTTTACCACTCAGATTTGAGTGAAATGTCATTCTTTTATTTGCAGGTGTATATATTACATTTTAAAAATTGGGTTTATTCCTTGTATACTTTTTTATTGTTTAAAACATTGTTTAGCATGATGTCAGGAATTTTATTTGATTGTGACTTTTAGAACAAGGCCCAATCAGAGTGACCAATAAATACTTAAGAGTGTTTTGCCTAAGTTACTATATAACTGATTTTGTTGATATATAGTGTACACTATATATCTATACATATATTATCTAGTTGGCCCAAAGCAAAATATGGCAGTGTCAGTACAGCAAATTGTGGTATGCTCTATTGTCGTTTGCTGTGCTTACATATGTATTGAAGTCAGAGAAAGGATCACTTTAGTAATCTTCATCTGTCATTAGCAGTGTTCATCAGTTGATCTGGACAACTGATTACGTTTCCATCAATGTGCAATTTGATGCTCTTCCTGGACTTGTTTTGGAGAGAATGTCACTTTTTGGTGTTAAGCATGGTGCCTAACACATAGTGGATGCATAGTAAATGTTTGTTGAAAGAATGAATTACTTTCCCAAATTCCAAACATCCAGACACGATTTTCACATACATATTTAAAATCGATTTTGGTATAACTAAACAGGTCAGATTTTGCTTAAATCAAAATATTTTCAATGACTTCTTAGGAATTCTTAGGTTAAATTCTAATTCAGGAAAATGAGTTTTAATCAAGCTTTTCTTCTGCAAAAAAATTATGCATATCATTTTAGGCACTTGAAATATGTATTTGTCACCTCTTAGAAAGATATGTTAATGTGGGTTTCATTTTCTGGAGGTATATGCTATGCATTTTAAAGGAGTAATGTATTTGAACTTTGAGTTTGCAGTCAAATCCAAAAAAGTCAGTGATCATTTGATTATATTATTTCCTAACTCAAAATGAAGCAATTATGCATGAGGTTGCTGGAAATTAAATCACTTCAAATGCATCAGATTAAATATGGCTATTTGGGGGATATTTTGCTGTGGTATATTAGGAGAATAATATACTTCTATAAACAAAATGCTTGCCACATTTTAGGCATTAAATAAATGAATGAACAATCACTACCAAAATGCAAGACATTCTCTCTCTATATATTATTTATATATTATATAATATATCTTATATATAATTGTATATCATATATCATATATATGATATATTATAAATGTATTATTGTTTTTGTTTTATTATATATAATATATAATATGTATAACATAACATATAATATATAATATATGATATCATATATAACATAACATATATAATATATATGACATATAACATATATAATATATAACATATATTATGTGCACCATATATTATATATGATATGATATCTAATATACAATAAAAATAAAAACAATAATAAAATAGTATATATAATTATATATTATATATAATTATATAATAAATATTATATTATATAATATATATTATATATATAATTATATACTATGTATATTTTTTACATATATATATATACTTTTGAGATGAAGTTAAGCTCTTGTTGCCCAGGCTGGAGTGCAATGTTGTGATCTCGGCCCGCTGCAACCTCCACCTTCCGGGTTCAAGCGATTCTCCTGCCTCAGCCTCTTGAGTAGCTGGGATTACAGGCTTGCACCACCATCTCCAGTTAATTTTGTATTTTTAGTAGAGACAGGGTTCCTCCACGTTGGTCAGGATGGTCTCAAACTCCCGACCTCAGGTGATCCACCACCTTGGCCTCCCCAAGTGTTGGGATTACAGGCATGAGCCACCACGCCCAGCCTAAAAATATTTTTAAATGTTGATTAAGTGTGTACATCTTGGATTATTTTTCTTCAGTAATAAGCATTGGCTTTTAAAAGAGATTACACATATTTCAACCACATATGCATTTTTGTTTTATTTTTAAATTTGGTCATGTCAGAGAGGGACATTGCATTCGTGGGTTTTGTTGAAATCATATACTCATCTTTACTTTGCTGTTTATTCACAGTCCTGTTGATATAGTGATTTTTCTGACTTATTCAATTTTTAAATAATTTCTCAACTTAGACTGACTTAATCCAAAGGAAGAGAACTTCTGTCCCTGACACTCAGAGAATCACCTCCACTTTCGGACTAAAATTGCACTGTCCATTGTCTACATGTGGCTATCGAAATTTAAATCACTTTAGATTAATGAAAATTATAAAGTCAGTTCCTCAGTTTCACTAGTCACATTTCAGGTGTTCAATAATTCTGTTTGGGCTACTGAATTGGATGGTGCAGAGATCGAACATTTCCATCATCACAGGAAGTTCTGTTGGATAGTGCTGTAAGGGTGAGCTCAGAGGTTTTAGGTAATGTGCACTAATTGAATGATGTGACATTTTAAAAAGGTTCATCTGGAAATATATAACTTTTAGCTCTGAAGCGTATCGTCACTGTATCATGGTTGGACAATGTCTGAAACCCATCTTTTCTTCAGAATTTAATTGGTTATGTGCTAAGAATTGGGAATCTGGGCGATAAAATGGTCTGGAGGTTTTGCTTTGCCGATTGTTACTTATTTACATGACAATGTGTAATACCTCAAAAACTATTATCTCACTTTAAAATTTGAAATTACCATCCTAATTCTAAGGTGATATTATTAAACTTTTGCAGATTTCTAATTAGATACACATTTATATATCTTCTATATTTAAAATATTGGAAATGTTCGAGTCAGATTTATATTTCCCAAATCCTTGATTTTCATTCACCTCTATTCTCATCTGTGCTATAAATGGCTTCCTGCTGCACTGAGGGATGGCAGAGATTGTGTCTGTCGTGTTCATTATTGTTTCCCCAGTGTTTAGCACTGTTTGTGGCACAAAATGGGTGCTCAACTGATATTTGTTGCTAGGCTCCACAGCCTCTTCCATGGCTTGACTTGTGTGAGTACCGTGTGTACTCTGCCATCAAGTACTTTTTCCAAGCGTGGTCTTCAAAGGGGGTTTGTGGGGGTTTGTTTATTGTTTTGCCTTATCTGCTCATAAACTCTCACCTTTAGCCAATCTCCTAACAGATACTGGGTTCCAAACTAGAGAACAGAATTTATGGCCAAATAATATCTCTAAAATCTCTGTTTTTAGGGAATAAGTCTGGGAACTTTAAGGGCTACCAAATCCCCAGTTTTATCATTTTTATTTTGAATACTTTAAAGACATTTGTAAGTCATCATTTAAGCACAGCCAGAGATGTAGCTAACTTCCAGGATAAATGAAATGGATTCTTTGAGAGTGGGATGGAACCATCTTTCTCCAATGAAGTTTTTGTTGGAAACATTAGCTGCTTTCTGAAAGCCAATTTCCTTTTTGGAGGAGGCATTATGGAAACCAGGAAAGCATGGGGAGGAGAATATTGGGAAGTGGGAAACTACAGAGTTAAAAAGTGCTGCATTCGTGTCTGCATTCAGGCACTTTACTTAGTTTATCAGTGCATTGGTTGCCATGTAAACAGCCAGCTTCTGGCAGGAAAGTAGCTGGATCAGGTGGCCTGGCTGTGACAGAGAACACAGATATTGAATCTATGAAACCAAGAGTAATCGGTACAACCATTTTTTTCTTTTACTTTTTAAAAGTGTTTATCAGTCCTTTAAGTTCTTTTTGTCTGACTGCTGTCTTTAAGTAAGAAAAATGTGAAATAAATAAGTTTTTGGGTATGCAAAATTGGGAAGATGGACAGGAATTAGTCCCTCTATGAAATTTCCTCTGAATCTCTCATAATTTCTGTATCCTCATCCCTTCACCCTCAATCCTCCACCACCCTCTGTGACCCTGCAGGCAGCTGGGGCAGCATAGAGATCGTCTCTTGAACTTGACTTTCTCTTCCAGTGCTTGCCTGCCAATCCTATGTCCCATCCTGGAGAACTTTTATAGTCTTCGACATTGCAATGGATAGTAACCAGTTAATAAGATGAGCCAGTGACTGTATAGTGCTCCCCAAAGTGCCATCACCTAAAATAGCCCTTTGGAAAGTGCTCATTTAGAACTGAGAATTTTAGTGTAGTGGCAGGCTGGATTTGGGTAGTGAGCCCTTCAGTGGTCCTCCAAATCCTATGGGAAGCTTAATTACTTCACCTTTCTGTAAGGCCAACAGTTTTCAGAATTTGTGGTCTCAGGACAATTTTACACTCTTAAAAACTGAGGGAGATTTCTGGTCTGGACATGTGGTACAGACCTGTTTTTCATTGTTCCTCCCTGCTAAGCATAAGTATAAACCCTGGAAATAATGCAAGAGACAACCAGGGGAGAACTCTGAAAGGTTGTAAGAAGAAGGCAAACTGGTTTGAGATCCAGGGAAAAATAAAGAGCAAGGGTATCCTGTTTCCCACCCAGCAGAAGAAAAAAACCTAGTCCTGGCCATTCCTGATACCCAACTGAATAACAGAGGGCAGCCCAGGTAAGCTTACTCCTCCCTTGGAGTTCCTCTGACAACATCAGGTGGGCCCAACACCACAGGTAAGGGGGGATCTTTAGAAACCCCACCAACAATAGTGGACGAAAGAAGCATTCGCCTTCTCCCTGGGCCTGAGATGCCCCACTTTCACTTAGAGATATCGAGGTGAGAAGGTAGAACAGACACGAGGCATAAAGTGATGGCAAGCGGCCCAGTCTGGGAAGGCTCTGTCTCAGTGGGTGTATGACTGTCCTCCCTACCCATAGAGACACCAACAGTGCAGAGCACCAGTAGAAGTGTCCCACCATACCTACCCTCACTGAGAGACACCTGGAAGCCTGACCTAGGGAAACCTTTCTGCTCCTTCAGGCGATATGATCTGGGACAAATGTCAGCATCAGTGATACCCGATAAACAAGAGCGAAACAATACTGAAAATTAAACTGCTGTTAGAACAGCAGACCACAAAAGTAAGCCAACACCTGCATGTGAAGCATAAATAATGTGACTGACTGCAAAAATAAAAAATGTAAATAGGAGTTTCCTAACATAATAGGCAAAATGTTCAATCAGAAATCATCTGTCATACCAAGAATCAAGTAAATCACAACTCAACTGAGAAAAGGCAACTACTGCCAACATTACGATGAATCGGATGTTGGAATTATCTGACAATGATTTCAAAGTAGCCATTATAAAAATGCTTCAACAACCAATTAACATTATCTTATAATAAGTAAAAAAAAAAAAAAAGGAAACTTGCAGAAAAGAAAAAGAAGTTATAAAAATATAAGAAAGAAGGAAATCCTGTCATTTGCTACAGCATGAATGAACCTGGGGGACATTATGCTAAGTGAAGCAAGGCAGACACAGAAAGACAAACCACATAATCTCACTTATATGCGAGATCTAAAAGAGTTGAACTCAGAATTAGAGTAGAATGGTTACCAGGGACTGTGGCTTGGAGGGAGTGGGAAATGGGGAGAAGTTGACCAAAGGGTACTAAGTTCCAGCTAGACAAGAGGAATAAGTTCTTAAGACCTATTGCGCAGCAAGCTCACCGTAGTTGATAATAATGTATTGTGCATTTCAAAACTGCTAAAAGCATAATGTTTTAGTCTACACATTGGGTACAGTGTACACTGTTCGAGTAATGGGGGCACCGAAATCTCGGAAATCACCGCTAATAAACTTATCCACGTAACCAAACACCACCTGGTCCCCAAAAACCTATTCAAAAAAAGAATAGATCTTAAATGTTCTTGCTGTGAAAAAAAAAAAAAAACAAACAAATAAAAAGATAAGTAGGCCAGATGTGGTGGCTCATGCCTGTAATCCTGCCACTTTGGGAGGCCGAGGCAGGCAGATCACTTGAGCTCAGGAGTTCGAGAACAGCCTGGGCCACGTGGTAAAACTCCATTTCTACCAAAAATACACACACACACACACATACACACAAATTAGCCAGGCCTGGTGGAACGCGCCTGTGGTCCTAGCTACTCGGGATGCTGAGATGGGAGGCAGAGGTTGCAGTGAGCCGAGATCACACTACTGCACTCCAACCTGGGTGACAGGGTGAGACCCTGTCTGAAAACAAAACAAAAGAAAAAACAAAAAAAAGATGAAAATGTGAGGTGATGAATATGTTAATTAGTTTGATGTAATCATTGCACAGTGTATACATATATTAAAATATCACATTGCACCCCATAAATACATGCAATAATTATTTGTTAATTAAAAATAAAAATTAAGTTAAAAACAAGAATTTAAAAAAATACATACTTTGTGATTGTCTACTATTTTTCTAAAGACCCTTATAATCTACAGGTTCATTCTCAATTTTCTTTTTTTCCCCCTTGGACTTATTTTTTGAATAAAACTGGCTTGTTTGTCCCCTCCCCCACCAAAAACATAAATTATAGAACGGTAAAATAAAATAGCAAAAATGAAAAACTTCCTGATGGACTCAATAGAAGAGCAGAGATGACAGAAAATAAAATCCATATCTGGTGAAACTACCCTTCAGGAATTAAGGGGAAATAATTAAATTCTCAGTTGAAGGAAAACAAAAAGATTTGTTGCTAGCAGATAATACTGTTAAAAAATAGCTAAAGGGATTTCTTCAAACAGAAAGTAAATGATAAAGAGCAATCAGGAAGGATGAAAGGACAACAGAAAGAGCAGAAATGTAAGTATATAAAGTAGACTATCTTTTAACTCATGAGTTCTATAAATCATATTTGATAATTGAAACAAAATTATAACACCATTTTACACTCTAGACAATGATATTTAAAAGTGGGGAAGGTAAAGGAACCTAAATGGAAGTGAGGTTTATACACTTCAATCAAAGTGGTAAAATATTGATATAAGTAGACTGTTATGACTCACATATGAATGTTGAATACCCAGAGAAACCACTAGGAAAACTCTACAAAGATATATATTTTAAAACACTACAAATAAGTCAAGATGGAATCATAAAAAATGCTCAAGTAACTGTCAGAAAAGCAAGAAAAGGGAAACAGAAGAATAATAACTGAAGGAACCAAACAAAAAACAAATAATAAAATAGCAAACAAGAATTAATATATCAATAATTACATTAAACAATTATATTGAATGTTAATACAATTACAGTTGTCCCCTTTTATCTGTGGTTTTACTTTCTGAGGTTTCAGTTACCCATGGTACAGTACAATAAGATATTTTGTGAGAAAGACTGTGACTGTGTGAACACAATCACATAATTTTTACTCCAGTACATTGGTATAATTGTTCTATTTATTAGTAGTTATCATTGTTAATCTCTTACTGTGCCTAATTTATAAATTAAACTTTATCATAGGTTTGTGTGTATAGGAAAAAAAAACATAGTATACATAAGGTTCAGTACTATCCATGGTTTCAGGCATCCACTGGGGGTCTTGGAATGTATCTCCCTGGAATAAGGGGGAACTACTCTATATGCTACTCACAAGAAACACATTAAATTTGATGACATAGGAAGATTGCAAGTAAAAATATAGAAAAAGGCATACCACATAAGTATTAATGTTTCAAAAATCTGGAGAAGCTTCATTAGTATCTGATAAAGCAGTCTTCAGAGCAAAGAAAGTTAAAAGAGATAAAGAGAGACATTACCTAATGATAAAAGGATCAACCCAGCAGGAGGATATAATGATCCTTAATGGGTACACACCAAACAACTAAGTCTCAAAATTCATGAACAAAAACTGATCAAGCTAAAAGAAGAAAGAGACAAATTCACAACTATAGTTGGGAACTTCAATACTCCCTCTCAGAAACTGATAAATCTACTAGACAGAACATCAGTGAATATAGGGAAGATCTGAAAAAGACAACTAATTGATCTAATTGAATATTTTTATCTAATGTTGAATATTTATTGAATATTTTTATGATTTTATATTGGTTTATCCACAGTGGTTTTAAATTATATCTATTTGTATAGAACACTCCACCCAACAACAGTAGGACACACTTTTTTTTGGCACCTACAGAAAATTCACCAAGATAGATCATGTGCTTGGCCATAAAACACACCTAAACAAATTTAAAATAATTGAAATCATGCAGAGTGTATTCTCTGACCACAATTCAATGAAACTGGAAATCAGTAGCAGAAAAGTATCTAAACACATGGAAATTAAACAACACTCTTCTAAGTAATCCATGGATCAAAGAGGAAATCTCAAAAGGAATTTTAAAAAAATACATAGAACTGAATGCAAATGAAAACACAACATATTGAAATACGTACCACATAGCTAAAGCAATTCTGAGAGAGAAATTTATAACACTAAATGTTTACATTGGAAATAAAGAAAGGTCTTAAGTCAGTAATCTAAATTTCTACATCAAGGATCTAGAAAAGAAGACCAAAATAGGGCCAGGTGTGATGGCTCACGCTTGTAATCCCAGCACTTTGGGAGGCCGAGGCGGGCGGATCACGAGGTCAGGAGATGGAGACCATCCTGGCTAACATGGTGAAACCCTGTCTCTACTAAAAATACAAAAATTAGCCGGGCGTGGCGGCGGGCGTCTGTAGTCCCAGCTACTTGGGAGGCTGAGGCAGGAGAATGGCGTGAACCTGGGAGGTGGAACTTGCAGTGAACCAAGATTGTGCCACTGCACTCCAGCCTGGGCGACAGAGCAATACTCTGTCTCAAAAATAAATAAATAAATAAATAAATAAATAAATAAATAAATAAATAAACAAACAAACCCAAAGCAAGCAGAAGGAAGGGAATAATAAAGAGCTGAAATCAATGAACTTGAAATAGAAAAACTATAGGGAAAAATAAATTACACAAAAATTTGCTTTTTTTGAAAAAAAGTCAATAAAACTGGCAAACTTCTAGCAAGACCAATAAAAAGAGTTAAGATCCAAATCACTAATACCAGAAATGAAATGTGGAATAACACTATAGATCCTGCAGTCATTAAAAATATAATGAGAGAATATTATGAACAACTATACATTCATTTATTTGAAAACTTAGAAAAAATTGGCCAATTTCTCCAAAACAGCAAACTACTAGAACTCACCCAATATGAAATAGATAATCTGAATAGCTCTATAACCGTTAAAGAAATTGAATTCATAATTTTGAAAGCTCCTACAAAAGAAATCTCCAGGCCTAAATAGCTTCAGCAAACAATTCTAGCAAACACTTAAAGAATAATTAAGATCAGTTTTACACATTTTCTTCCAAAACATAGAAGAGAAGGAAACACTTCCAGCTCATTTTATGGGCCAGTATTATCCTGATACCAAAACCAGACAAAAATAATACAAAAATAGAAAACTACAGGCCAATATCTCTCTCATGAACCTTGACACAAAAATCCTTAGCAAAACACTAGCAAATTGAATCCAACAATGTATGAAAAGAATTATACACCATGACCAAATGAGATTTATTTCAGTTTTGTAAGGCTGGTTCAACATTCAAAAAGCATTCGGTGTAATCCACCATATCAACAGGCTAAAGAAAAAAAAATATGATCATATCAACTGATGCAGATAAACCATTTGACAAAATCCAATACCCATTCATCATTAAAACTCAGCAAGTTAGGAATAGAGGGTGTATTTGTTTCCCAGAGCTGCTGTAACAAATTGCCACAAACGGGGTGGCTTAAGGCAAGAGAAATGAATTCTCTCACAGTTTTGGAGGCCAAATGTTTTAAATCAAACTGTTGGTTTCTTCTGAGGTCTCTGAAGGAGAATCTGTGCCATAAGTCTTGCCTAGATGGCTGCTGGCAATTCTTGGTATTCTTTGGCTTGTAGATGCATCATTCCAATCTCTGCTTCTGTCTTCACTGAGCCTTTCCCTTTGTGTGTCTCTGTGTTAAGACTCCCTCTCCATTTTCTTATAAGGACAACAGTCATTGAATTTAGGGTCTGCTCTAAAATCAATGATGATCTCATCTCAAGATCCTTAATTACATCTGCAAAAACCCTATTTCTAAATAAGGTCACATTCACAGATACTGGAGGTTAGAAATTGAACTTATCTGTTTGGGGGACACAATTTAACCTCCTACAGAGGAGAATTGCCTCAACTTGATAAAAACACCTACAAGTAACCTGCAGTCAACATTATACTTCATGGTGAAAGACTGAACGCTTTTGCCCTATGATTGGAAAGAATGCAAGAATGTCCACTCTCATCTCTCTTATTCGACATAGTACTGGAAGTTGTAGCCACTGCAATTAAGCAACAAAAATAAATAAAAGGCCTACAAATTGGAAATGAAGAAATAAAACTCTCTATCCCCAAAAGACTTGCATCTAGATTATACAGAGAATTCTCAAAACTCAATCATTAAAAAACTAACCAATCCAATTAGAAAATGATCAAAGGATATAAACAAATATTTTGCTGAAGATGTACAAATGGCAAATAATCCCATTAAAAGATAATTAGCATCATTATCTATTTGAGAAATGCAAATTAAAACCACGATGATTATATTACTTCATATCTGCCAGAATGGCTAAAGTAGAAAACTGTGGCAACACCAAATGCTGGTAAGAATGCAGGACAACTGAAACTGAATCCTTTTTTTTTTTTTGGAGGGAGTTATGTATAAAGGTACAGTCATTATGGAAAACAGCCTGGCTGGTTTTTTTTTTAATAAAATTAAATGTGCAACTGGCATATGATCCAGCAATTGCACTCTTGGGCATTTGTGCCAAGGAAAGAAAAATTTATTTTCACGCGAAATCTGTACCTGAATGTTCACTGGAATTTTATCCAATACCCCAAAACTGGAAACACCCCAGGTGTCCTTAAATGGATGAATGGTTAAACAAACTGTATTACATATATGCCATCAGGTACTACAAATCAATAAAAAACACAAACTAGTGATACACACAACAACTTGGGTGAAATTTTAGATAATTATGCTGAGTAAAAACAGTCATCAATTCCAAAAGGTTACCATGATTCCTTGTATATAACATTTATGAAATGACAGAATTTTAGAAATGAAAGATTGGTGGTTGTTCATGGTTAGGACAGGAATGAGGTGCAGGATGGAGGTGAGTGTGATTATAAAAATGTCAACATGAGGGGTCTTTGTGGTGATGGAACTGTTCAGTATCTTGACTGTGGTGGTGAATACACAAATCTACACATGATAAAATATAGAATTAAATGTGCATGTGCACACACACAGCAGTACATATAAAACTGGAGAAATATGAATAAGATTGATAGGTTTTATCAATGTCAGTATCCTGGTTGTGATAGTATACCATCATCTTACAAAATGTTACCATTGCTGGGAACTGGGTAAAGTAAACATGAGATCTGTCTTATTTCCTAGAACTGCTCGTGAATCTACAAATATATAAATAAAAATTTCAATTAAAAATTATTGAGGACCCCAAAAAGAAACTGATATGTTTTGCCTGAGATTTACCCAATTTTAAAACTATAAGTCCCACATTCAAGGAATTCCCTTGGTACTGGGAAAACTGTGTCAGTTGTTCTCTATACTCCCAGACAGTTTTGGGTCCTGGACAAGACTTTAAGAACCTGTGTAAGGCTGCCCTTAATACAGAAGAAATTCTCAGTTTGGTGTTGTTACCTCACCATCATCTAGAATTTGAGTATCTTCATATGATAATTTGTTAGAAACTCCCCTACCCCTACCCCAGTAAGACCCAAAAAAGCTCAGTTTTCTTGTATGATTTATTCTGCCTTCTCCCCCTCACCTTGGATTCTTCAAATAAGATGTCTTTGTAAGTGTTCTGTGATGAAACAGTGTTATCAGAATGTGAGTATGTACTATTTTTTGATTATCTTTTCAGGTCAGGTTAGTGTGGTGCAAGTGACCATCCCAGACAGTTTTGTGAACGTGACTGTTGGATCTAATGTCACTCTCGTCTGCATCTATACCACCACTGTGGCCTCCCGAGACCAGCTTTCCATCCAGTGGTCTTTCTTCCATAAGAAGGAGATGGAGCCAGTTTCTGTAAGCACACATTTTCCTAAACTCTTCCCCTTTTGTAGTTCTGACTGAAAACTGTTGGGGTAGAAAAAATGTGAAATGTGAAAGAATGGCATGCCAGTGACAGTAGTGGCAGGAATCTCAGATACAAACGTTTGAAGACAACTGTATAGAGAAGATCATCATCTAGGTAACTTAACTCTTGTCCTCTCTTCATATTTAGCTATAACCCATTATCTCAGGTCTGTGTAGGTCCACATCAAGTGGATCATGTATTTTAGAGAAGACGGAAATGGTTCTTCTCATAGGTGAAATGAACAGTAATTCTGAAAGGGCTTCCCCTCCGCCTTTATCTCCCTATTATTTCCAGAAGAAATTAGTTCAAATGCAAGTCCTGATTGATCTACAGATCTCTGCCATATTTAATATCTAGGATCTGACTGTCAAGTGAACTAGCTCACTGTGCTAGACTGAGGCCTGACAGAACGAGTCTCCCCAGATGAGTGAAGAAGGGCCATAGTAGTGATGAACCCTGTGTAGTTCATCAAGAACAGCGTAAGGATAGAGGACAGGGGATGGAGTGGGTAGGCATAGGGTCTGGGGGAAGAGGTTGCCAGAAAAGGGTGGGTTGAAAGTCAGGGGAGGAGAATGATTTCACATGCAAGCTGCCTATTCCCAGGTTTCCTTCATCAGGCCTTGAGGGAAATTCCTTCTTTAGCCCAAGGATTCAAATTGTATACTCAAAGGTGTATGTGTGTGTGTGTGCCTGTGTGCTCACGCACATGTTTATGTGAGCACATATGCCATGCATGCCTACACATATCTCTTGATGGAAAAGGTCTGTAGCTTTCTTCAGGTTCTCAAAAGGTTGCATGACCCAAAGCAGAGTTTAGAGAAGAGACAAGTCAGTGTGGTTTGAAGTAGTTGGATGCAGCTGAATTGGGCCTTGAAGGAAAGGAAAAGTTTTGATTAGTAGAAAGATAGAGGGAGAGCAAGTTGAGGAGGCTGGGGGAGGCCTAGGGACAGGGGTGGAGAAGAAGGAAGGCATTAGTTTAGAGGAGCCACATGTTGGCCAGTGTCACTTCAGCCATCACTAGTCCTTCGGAGGTGCTGAGTCCTCTGTTTACAAATCCTGAGCATTTGTTTAGCAGGAAACGCTGTACAGGGGAGATTCCATCAACGCCACTCTCTAGTCCAAGTTAAACAATTTTGCTCAATACTGGTTACTTTGGACAAGTATCTGAATCACTCTGTACCTCTCTTTAAAATATGGTAGATCAGCAATACCCGTGGGAAATCAACTGGCATAATGCATGTGAAAAATATAAAGCCCTGTAAGTTTTATCCCTTGTAAACACTATTATGATTATCATCATCCACAGCAGCACTACCACCAACAGTGCTTCTACCAGTTTGCATCACCCAAAATGTCCAGACCCAAGGCCTTGTATGTAGGAGTCAACTAAGAAATTATTGCCTTCTTTTGCAGGATGCTCTGTTAGATTGTGGATGACAATAATCACATGACCTTTCTTCCTTTTTAAAGTTCGATTTCCAGAATAGTCTTTTCAACACATTCTTTATCTGTAGGCTTGACATCTTTCTCATTTTGCCAGGTGGGGCTGGATTTAGAGAGACCTCACCAATGTATTTTGAAATATTTTCTGCTTGATACTCAAATCAAGATGTTCTCAACTGCCTGAAGGCTGGGCAAGGCCAGTCTCAGTTCAAAAACCACAAATTTTTATTTATGCCTCCTCTGACATTGGGATTTACAAGGCCACTTCTTGGTTGAACTGTGTGTCTAGTGAGGAACTGGGAGGGAGCTGCAGAGCCGAAGGATCTTGTGACCAGCAATGAGCTTTTTCTATGCCAGGAAATGCAAGGGAAGAAGATATGGTGATTGAATTGAGTGTGGCCTGAGCCCAGAACATCTCTTAGAAGCACTTAAAAAAAATCTGTTCACAAATAAATATTTATTGAGTAGCTTATTTACTTGCCATTTGCTTCATTCTCCAAAATGTCAGTTACAGGTGGGGCAAGTAATTTAAGATATATACTCTTTTGCAATGTCCACATTAAAGGAGGGCATCTGCACTGAGCTGCTGGATCAGGCAAAACCTGCTCTTTGATCTTAAAGCTGCATGATACCTGTGTTACGCCTGGGCCTTAGCCGCATAGAAGATAAGCTTTTGTGTTTTTTTTTGCTCCCACAGCTTGGGAGCAATAAAAACCATCCCCCAAAGGCAAATTTTATCTTCCTTCTATTTTCCTGTCTTGCTTTAGCTTATGCTAGCCAGATCCCCATTACAACCATATTTAGCTCTCTACTTCTAGAGAACTGGAGTCCTTCCCCTGTCTCCCCACATCCTGCTGGCATGGGCTTCTCACTGCTTTACCAGATGAGTAGTTTTGAAGTCCTAGTGGAAACCTCCTGATGAATGTCAGTTCTTCTTGCTCTGCCATTTATTTATTGACTGGGTGATCAAACGACTGCTAGACCGTTTGATCGTTTGACCTTTCAGTTGTTCAATTCCCAATCTTTAAAATGGGGCTACTAACCTATCTCATAGGTTTAATATGAAGATTAAATGAGATGATGCTTGTGAAGCACTAGGAAGCCTTCTACCCAGTAAGCATTCAGTGAATGCGAGCTTTTAATATTGGCATCATCACTTACAGAACGGCGATTTTGCAAAATCCCTGTTCCCTCCATACCCCTGGTGATCCGGAGGGACTGAGTCATGGGCACTAGGGAGCCTAGCTCAAGAAGATACACTTGAACAGGGAAAGAGCTCTTCAGGGCCATCCTAGTCCAAGATCTGCTTCGAGTTCCACTGTTCACCAGGTCACTGTGGCTAAAGGGAGGGCCCAGGCCCTTTCTCTGCCTGCTTCTTATCCCTGAACTGACAGCCTGCTCAACCAAGAGGTTGCAGACATCCTGTGTTGAGGTGGTATTTTTCAAAATGGGATTTGGTCTCCATTTCAAGACTGTTTCCTCTTTGAAAACATTCACAATTCTGTGGAGCATGTTGTATGTTAATCTAGGGATTGTTGGTGGAACATTTATGGGAGGATAAAAGGACTGCTGCACTATTAGACAGTTCTGTGATTTATGGGACTAAGATGTTGCCAGACATCAGTGGTCACACTGAGAGATTCAGTTCAACTCCTGGGTTGATGTGGCAGTATACTGTATAGCATTCAGCTCTCAGATCCACCCATTTCTGCTCAAACACAGCACAGCTCGTGCCTCAGTACTGAGGGTATGGAGGAAAAGGCAGTCAGTCAGTGTCTAAAAATGACGCATGCAAGAGACGCTCGGGGAAGATGTAGCTGGACCTCTCAGGTAAGAACACTTATTGGTGTACTACTGGACTTCTTCATTATTTGGAGACTCCAGGGCACTGGCACCAGCTTTAGGAATGGGATGGGAGGGTCTGACTTTGGTAACAATCAATATCAGCGCAAGCCCCTGACAAAACTGGGACAGTCTTGAGTTTACCTTCTCGCATCCATGTCTGGAGTTCTTCTGCCTCTTCCTAAAGGCTCAGGACCCTATTACTGCCCTGATCAGGGCAGTGGCCAGGTCTTTCCGTAGTCCCATCTTTCCTTTCCTGAAATCATTGTGTTAGATTAGCAATTGACTCTGAGGCCTGGTATTCCTCAATACCCAGGGGCTGATGTTATTTCTTACTGACTATCCCCTGTGGCAAATAGAGACTGAAGTATCCCACAGGTCTTCCCACTAAGAAGGCCAGGATATTCATTAACATGGTCCTTCTCTCAGAGAAACATTCCTCTCAGAAAATAAGAACAGCTTTAGATAGTCAATCCCTCAGCAGGGAATCTCAGCTGAAAACTCTAGGCCAGGTATGGGCAGGCTAACATGGAAATTTGGGGTAGTCTGGTGCCTTTCTGGTCATGCAGATGGCCTCATCTTCCATCCAGCCTGTTAATGCTAACACTGCATACAGAGACCTTACCTGTCCATGAACAGAGCATGCATTGACTCTACTTAGCATGAATCTCTCAGACAATACTTATTCTTCAAGAATGTTCATAGTGAAAAATACCCTTTGCCAGTCTCATAAACAACTTGGACAACTTCTTTCCCAGGACCTAGTGTTCTTATGTTCGCTGGCTTCTCAGATTTTACAATACATAGGACAGAGCCACACAACAAAGAGTTGTCTGCCCAAAATGTCACCCCTACTGAGAAATACTGCAAGTTCTTCCTTGCCCCACCATCAAATTTATGTATTGTGTCCCATTCACTTTTTGCTAAATCTGATAAATTCATCTCATGGTAAGGTGTTAGGGACTAGTGATAGCTTATTTTGGTCTCTTCTAAAGAATGCATTGAATCAGGGACCTTCCATGCCTTCTTCCAAAAGGAGCAACTCAAATGGTAGATACCCAGGCAAATGGCAGGTTGGTAAGAGAGTTGGTTTGGAAACAAGAGAGTCTTTCTTTGGTATCCTGTTTCTTTCACATGCCATCCCAGCCCCCAATACAGTCCGAATAAAATTCTGAGCTTGTGACCATTGCCACCTTATACCTGCACACCCCTTCCCTACCCCATGGCTAGCCCCTCTATCAGCAGCACAAGAAAGCAAGAAGCTGGAAAGGAAAGAATGTGTGGTTTGCTGTGGACGTCCACGTCCTCCACGTTCCCAGAAGGAAACTGCAAAAGCAGCTCTGGAACCTAATTCCAACTCAGGTTCAAACAGAAAGCAAACTGAATTCTTTCAACCCTTCTTGTTTATGCTCCATGCTTCTAGTTAGAGAGCAGTGTCACTAAGCTGAGGAAAAAGTCTTTTAGGACAAATCTGGTTCCCAGCTGCACAGTCTTGTGTGACTAGGAGCTTGGCACAGTAGGAAGGGAAAGGTTGCTCTGCAAAGAACTGAGGGGCCTACAATTGCAGCTGGCAAATGTTGAGGGCATCATGTGGTGAACATACTCAGCATGGGAAGCACCATGCCAATAAATAGCAGCAATTGGCAGGAGAAGGTTGGGCTGGAGCAGGGAATGGAATGGCCCCAAAGAGGGAAGGTTGCCCAGGAATCATCTTTCTCACCTTAAGAAGGACTATGAGTGCCATCTTAATATATTCAGTGGGAATCAGGAGGTCTGAATTCCAGGTCTGACTGTAAATTGTGTGACCTTGGGAAAATTGCTCCCTCTATTGAGGCCTTGGTGTCCTTTTTTGTATTAGAAAAGGATGAATTTGAGTTCACTAACTGCAGGCCTCTGGGTCAGATTTGGCCAGTGGATGTATTTCAGTCAGCCTGCCCAGTACTTTGTTTGTTTCAACAGTTTGAATGCCTTGTTTACGTTGACTTTTCAGTTCCTTGCAGTCCCCATATCTGTTATGATCTTACCACTACTTACCAGCCCCTCCCAGCCATTTCCCATATTTCCAATATCCATCGGGCTCCTGAAGGCCCCTTAACCTTAGAAACCACAAACCAAACTATCTCACAAGGGTCTTATAATTACTGTGCAATTATGACTCCACCCATCAGCCTCTAGCATCACCCAGGGGGCAGGCAGAGAGGACCTTGGGAGAAAGCAGGGCAGTCTACCATGAACCCAAGCACAAAGTGCAAGTGGGTAAAAAATTAACAAGCACCCTTTAAGGAAACACTGGGATGGATTTCCTTAAAAAATCACCTCCTCCTCACCCCCACCCAAAGATGTGGCCCATTGAAGATCCGGGGCTTTTTCTGGACCTCCATTGCTTTGATGTCCAAATTGATAATATTCTTTCTTTGAAAAGTATACAAGCCACACAGGATCATGGGCCAGGCTTTGGCCACTGTTCAGCTTTGATTTTTAAAAGAGTTATTCTTTTATGAAAAATGGAATCAAGTTGTAGTCCTTCCTATATGATTAGATAAGCAGTTTCAGGAAAACACTTCTTTCTTTTTTTCTTTACAAGGACAGTGTGACTGTGTGGACTTCCCCCTAACAGAAAGCCCCTCCATGTATGTGTCTGGCTGCTGCTGTCTACCCCCAGGTACTTTACTTCTCACACAGAACTGTGAAGCCAAAGCCTTGGCTCTTTTAGGTCTCCACTGTTAGCCCTCACTACCCTTATTTCTGTCTCTAATACCTTTTAGTGTCAATTGTGAGAGGGCGAAATGTATTAGACTACAGCATGAGGAGCTAGCATATAAAAGGTAGTAAAGGTCTTTTTCGTAGGTAAGGTTTCAGGGCCTCATTGCTTACATACTCATTTCACCTTGACTCATGCCCAATTGTGGGACTTTTACAGTGGGCATGGACACATGGATACAGTGAACACTTTTACTTCTTTTCATATCCTAATTCTGGCCTAAAACACACTATTTTGGCCTCGTGATCTCTACAGAAATAAGGTCCTTTTCACCTGGATCCTCTGGGACTTGCTGTGGGCCTCAAGCAGGACTGATGTTGTAACTCATTGTGATGTCATCAAGCATCACTATAAAACAGGGCTGATGTTTTACACTGTCCACAGTCTCCTTGGGAGGAGGGGAAGTGGCCAGGTATTGAGGCTGTAAAGGGCACTCTTGATGGACAGCAGGCTGAACTCCAGGTAAGAAACAACAAGACCTCAAACTGCCAATTAGAAAGTAAATAAGCCCCATGCTGCCTTGTGAAAGTGAAAGCCTGATAGCATGGGTGTCAACTCAAATGAAAGTAATCCTCTGATGTGTTGAACCTCCTCCTGTCCCACTTGAATACCTTGAGTTAATCCTGGCTTTCTTGTTTGGAAGTCAAACAAGACCATTCTAGGGCAAAAGTTTGTGATTTCAATACGTGTGAATGAATGAATTATAAATGGCTGCATTTATAATGCAGGCAAGAAAGCATGTTGATGTTAGAAAAAATGGGAGAGAAACAAATAGTTTTCTCTTTAAATGTACTCTTTTCCTGGGATTTTTCCCTCAAAATCCAACTTTCTGCCTTAGTTTTGAAATATATTGACTTTCTGCTTAAAGGAAAATACATTTGAATTCATCTAGACAATATCTTTTGGTTTTCTAATTGCTTTCCCTCTTTTATTGGCCTATTAAGGTAAAGCCCACAGTACAAGGAATTAGGAAAATTGGATCCCAGATTTGTCTCAACTGTCAATTTTGTGTCTTTTATTTTTTAACCTCTCTGGGCTTTGGTTTCTTCTGTAAAGTGAGGGAAGTGAATTAAATGAATTGTAAGGCCTTCCAGTAGATTTTATGAAAATATTAGTCTCACCAGACTAAGACAATACAATTTATTGAACAATAACAATCACTTGAATAACATACATTTACATGAAACTAACAAAATATGTACATAGAAGGTGTGTATTATGAAGGGACCTCAGGAATTACCTAATCCGGTGATTACCAAGCTTCAGTCATTGATGTAACATCTACATAATTTTTGTCATATTTGTGTATCACTAGCACTATTTATTATTTAATGTTATTCTCCATATTGACCTGTTTTCTTAAAATCTTTTAAAAATCTACCTTAATCTACCCTATGCAACAATATTGAGGAAGTCATAGATTTAATGTGCTAGATATTTATCTTTCTAATACACATTCAAATTTGTAAGTTTTCATTTATGTACTAACCAAAATCAACTTAACTGCCTATATTTGGTAAATACATATCATACGTAAAACATTACTCTCTTTTCTCATTCAGATGTGGAAAGTAGAGGTTGGAGAGATTAAATAACTTTGTTTCTTATCTAAAAGCAGGTTACCATGGAGGCATGACTAGAGGCCACCTCCCCTAACTATGTCACAGTGAGAGGCAGAGCTGTGACTAACTCAGGCCACCTGACCCCTAGACCAGGACCCTTTCCACCACATCGTGCTGCTCCCACAGTTGCCATTATGATCTAAGTATCTATGCTCTTTAATAGAGATGGAACTAGAATCCAGATCTTAAGTTTAATAAGTTACAATAATAATAAATGAGTCCTGTGGCTTTAGATGGGTCATTTAGTCTCTCTGGGTCTGAGATGCCTTATTTGTTTAAATGACAGAATTCCAGTTCTGCCTTCTGCCACATGGAGAGAAAGATGGTAGCTATCACTGGCTGAGCACTTCCAAGGTCCTTTACTAGATTTCTTTGTTTCATCTTCATAACACCACTATAAAGGGATGGGAGCAGATGATTTCTAAGATGCTTTTCTGCTTTGCTTCTAAACAAAACAAACCCAAATTTGTCTATCCAAAAGAGTAGATGTGTCTAAAAGGAGCATGAACATTTGAACATTTAAGGAAACCAGATAGTCTCACTGGGTAAGGTAAATTCAAATTTTAAGACGTTTATAAAATGGTTAAAAAAGTGATAGTTTTGGTTTCCCATCAGACATTTATGTTCTACATAATGAGTTTCTCTCAGGTGGATTCATTAAGTGAGCATCTCGATCTCATAGCCCAAGCTTAGGTGTTGAATCCTGTCAGCTCCAGCTGCCTCCTCCTCTGTAAGACAGGCATACTTCCTGATGACATCACAGAGCTGCTCTGAGGGCCAAATGCGCAGCTGTGAGCAAATTAAAGTGCCCCACTGAGTTGAGAAACCTTGGCCACAGGGACCTGTTCCTGGTGGGGGGAAGATGCTGTTTCTTTATCAAAGGTAATGTGTTTCAGGTAGCTTATCCTAGTCCTGGACACTCTCCACTTCTCATTTCTGTTATTTTTCTGTCTAGATTTACTTTTATCAAGGTGGACAAGCTGTAGCCATCGGACAATTTAAAGATCGAATTACAGGGTCCAACGATCCAGGTAATGCGTCTATCACTATCTCGCATATGCAGCCAGCGGACAGTGGAATTTACATCTGTGATGTTAACAACCCCCCAGACTTTCTCGGCCAAAACCAAGGCGTCCTCAACGTCAGTGTGTTAGGTATGAGCACTTTTTTTCTGCCTTTTCTTTCCTTGGAACAAGTTAGGACACTGAATGAGCCAGGACAGTGAGTTATGATGCCAATTAAGTCTCTGTAGGTAAATATACTACCTAATATTTTCATTATCAGGGAAATAGAGACAAGCCACTAGCCCAACCAATACAGTAACACTGAGAAATCACTCATAAAGCATGCAGAAACAATTGTGCAAAAGGGCTGCCAAAATGACAGCAGTAGATGACCCAACCTCCAGTGATCCCTATCTCTGAGGGAAGGAATGAGAACAGATGAGACAATCCGCTGTCCCACAAAATGATCACTAGCAACTCTTTTAGAGGAAACTTCCATTTACAGCCAGACCTACCTGGGGGAGACTACTGTCAACTTATTATTCCTTTTAAGCGCAACACAATTCCCACTATTAAATTATTCTTTTGAATAAAGACAGGAGAGTTCCTTTTTAAAAATGCTAATGCTATTTGGAAAAAGGACTGCACATTAATCTAGTGTTGATAGTCAAAATATTTACATACAAATATTCATTATATGATATTGGGCAAGCCATATCTGCTCTTAAAATGAATTTGGAATCTCATTTGTTCAGTATTTATTGAGTCACAGTGATGGAGGTGTTGTTTTTGCCCTTGGGAAGCTCCCAATTTTGGTCATTTCTAGAAGTCCTTCCAATCTCTGTCTGAGAGGACAATGTGGGCTAAGCTCCCATCAGTAGACTGGGATTGGGAAGTATCGAAGCAAGGGATGAAAGGACTGCCGATCCTCAACTCTTACAGACAGACCAGTTGAGATGAGCATTTTCCCACTTCTAGGTAGCCCCGAATGGAGCTGATCTAAGAGTCATTGCTCCTCTCAAGCTGTGTGCACACATCACAAGAAAGGAGGAACTATATCAAATCAGTGACTTAATAATTGAGTAGCTTGGAAAAGCAGCAATTGGTAACAAGGTGCATACCTAAGAGAACTGTTTACAGTTGTCCTGGCTTGCCACTCAGGTAATGTCACAAAGGAACCAGCTGACATTTACTGTGAGGTTTGCCACTGCATCTACCCACCTGGGAAAGAGGGAAAGGTACCTAAGAGCTATTTTTTAAAGAGTGGGTTAGCTTAATCAATCATGTTTTTATCTTACTGAGTTCTGTGCCAGGAATTGGGGTACAGGAACAGACAAGAGAAGTATTACTCAAGCACTTTCCTGGGAGAGTTTCTGTTCCGGTTTGGAAGACTAGTGTATTAGTCTATTCTTGCATTGCTGTAAAGAAATACCTGAGACTGGGTAATTTATGAAGAAAAGAGGTGTAATTGGCTCATGGTTCTGCAGGCTGTACAGGAAGCATAGCAGCTTCTGGGGAAGCCTCAGAAAACTTACAATCATGGCAGAAGGCAAAGGGGAAGCAAGACGTCTTACATGGCTGGAGCAGGAGGAAGGGGAGGGGAAGATGCCACATGCTTTTAAACAACCAGGTCTTATAAGCACTCACTCACTATCACAAGATCAGCACCGAGGGGGAAATCCGCCCCCATGATCCAATCACCACCCACCAGGCCCTACCTCCAACATTAGGGATTACAATTTGACATGAGATTTGGGTGGGGACACAGATCCAAACCATATCAACTAGTTATATATATGGGAACTAAGTGGTGTGCTAGAAATGCCAAAGCATCAAACTGGCACTCAGAAGACCTGAGTTTTAGATCTTACTCTGTACTCAGTGACCTAATACAAGTCAGTCCACCTTTCTCTGACCATTGTGAGATGGGGTTATAATTTCTGCCCTGTCTTCTTTATAGATTTGTTATGAACAGTTTTGTTATTTTGCCTACAAAATGAAATACTGGAGATCAAAGGGTTTTTAATTGTTAAAAAAAACTGGAGGGATTAATCTGCTAACGATTTTCTGTTGCTTCCTGGTTCTGAGACGTTCTGACCAGAAACAATCTAAAGAAGCCAAGCCCCTTCATCTCAGAGCTTGGAAATAGCCCTGAGATAAAGTTAGACAAGAACGTTAATATTCTTAAATTTAAAGCTCAGAGGATCCCAAATCAATTTCCATAAGAAGTTGAGGGTCACTTCCTTTCAGAGGTGTTTTTTCCCATGAGTCTTTGGGTCAGGTAGCTCTGCGTCATGACTTTTCCTTAAGCAGCCAGGATCTAGACAAGGTAAAAGGCAGAAGGGTCTGTGGATTTCCTTGTTTGTTTGGGAACTCTAAATAATATTGTTTTTATTAATTGGGCAAAGAACAAAGGCCTCCTCCAAATTTGGCCTTTTTGGGAAATTTGAGGCTGCTAATTTTCTCTAAAAATTGCAGTGACTATTTGCAGTTCTCAAATCTCGTTGTATACGACTGCCTATTTTGCTTGCCCTGACTGAAAGGTGAGGCAAGGTGGGGACAGGTGGGTAAGAGAGAGAGGCTAATTGTGGGGAGAGATGTTGACATTTCCTTAAAGATGACTCTCATAGCAATGTATCTTTCAGATGTTTTCTTAGCCAGCAGTGAGCATCAATCCCATGCATTTACTTGTTCATGCCTGAGTTCATTTAACAAACCCTGAGCACACATTGCCAGTCACTGTGCTAAACAATGGACATGGGGAGATGTAAAAGATAGGGTCTTAGCCCTCCAAAATTCAGTCTAGTGAAGGAGACAGATGCATAACATAAAAGCTTTCAGTGGAAGTATGAGACGAGAACTATGAGGACACAGGGGAAAGGGCAAAAAGCTGTATCAGGAATTGGAGAAGGCTTATTGAGGAAAGTGACTTTTGTGCTGAATGTTAAAGGGTGTGCAAGAGTGTGTGACGAAGAAGAGGGGCTGAGATGGCAAGGCACAATTTAAGTGAAGGAAAGAGCAATGGGCAAAGGACCAGGTGGTTTGGACAGCCATTCATTTGAGAGCTTTCCATTAGGTATGACAACCTTGGAAAATTAATCTCTGAAAAATACCCAGATCAAGTTTGAATAATTATTTTGTGTGCATTTGGAATGAGCATCATCTACCTTCTGCAATTTGGCACATAAAAAGAAAATGATTGATTTAAGGAAGGTTTAAGAACCTACTGAAGCACTTTCTTTTTTCTTTTTTCTTTTTTCGTGAGCTGAGCCTTTTCCTCCCACCTCAATTCTATTGAAAGCAATAAAGCTAAATGGTAGATCAATGGCTTTGCCAGTTAAAGACCCAAGTTCCACTGGGGACTTTAACTGGATGAAATGTCAGTTCAATCCTGAGTCAGTAGTTTTAGAAAATATATAGGTTTGGGACTTGGTTCAAAGTGATTCACTAAATGTTTTGTTAATAAAAGGAGAAAAATATTCTAAGCAAAATAAAATCCCTATCTGGGTTTGATTCTGGGCTCAATGAATGAGTGCAAGTCATTCCAGGTTTTTGCCATAATTTAGTTCGAGTCCTGGTGTCCAACTTTGTGATGAAATACCCCCATTTAATTTTCTGTTCAAATTGTTCTATTCTGCTGTAAAGGCTATAAAATAGCCATCTTTTTAAAACAGCAGTATCTAAATCTAGTGATAGCTGCAATGGACTTCTGGTTAAAATAGCTGAGTTTAGAATAGGCAAATCCAACAAGTTGTTCCTACCTGAGAAAGTCATTGGTAAGAAAGAGAGAATAAAGAACTAAGTAGAAGGATACTTCTTTTAATCAAAAGACACCTGCTTAAAAGATAGGGCTAGTGAAATGTTTCAGAATTATAGCTATATGCATCTGTCTTCTCGCACCTGTGTACAGATAGTGAGAGTCTGGGATGACTGAGCTGAGCAGAAGTCAATGGGAGAGCAACTTTAGTAGCAGGAACTAGTCCTGCTGTGGCCAACAGAAATTCCAGGTGCTAGGCCCTATATATATTATTGTATTTAATCTTTGGATCAGTCAGAGGTTAGATAATCTCCTAGTCACGTTTTACAGATGAGTCAACTGAGGTTTGGCTAAGTTAGGTAACTTGCCTACACAGATCCAGGGTAGAGTTACAGAGCCAGTATTCTGTGCGGATCCAGAGCTGTGCCCTTAACCACTGTGTCTCAGGTAAGAGTTGTAGGACTGAGCAGTATGACATATTTCATGTCTAACTCACCTAAATTAGAGAACCTAAGCTTTGAATGGTTCTAGCGAAAAATGAAGATAAGCAAGGTGAGCTGGAAAGTATAGAAATGTATATCATTATTTGTATATAAGGTAGATATATAAGGTATATAAGATAGGGGTATAGATATAAAATAAATATCTAAGATAGATAAGAGATATAAGATAGATATATAGATATGATAGATATATAAGATAAATGTATAAGATATGTAAGATAGAATAAACCGTGCAAAGTAAGATGAATGAGGAGATTCAGATTCCCAGCTTCCCACAGGACTTCTCCCCTGACGTGTTTTCTTTTTTTTTTTTGAGACGGAGTCTCGCTCTGTCGCCCAAACTGGAGTGCAGTGGCCGGATCTCAGCTCACTGCAAGCTCTGCCTTTCGGGTTCATGCCATTCTCCTGCCTCAGCCTCCTGAGTAGCTGGGACTACAGGCCCCCGCCACCTTGCCCGGCTAGTTTTTTGCATTTTTTAGTGGAGACGGGGTTTCACCGGGTTAGCCAGGATGGTCTCCATCTCCTGACCTTGTGATCCGCCCGTCTCGGCCTCCCAA
>NC_045445.1:46008724-46046177 GCF_002776525.5 Piliocolobus tephrosceles | reverse complement strand
GCAGTGGCCGGATCTCAGCTCACTGCAAGCTCCGCCTCCCGGGTTCATGCCATTCTCCTGCCTCAGCCTCCTGAGTAGCTGGGACTACAGGCCCCCGCCACCTTGCCCGGCTAGTTTTTTGCATTTTTTAGTGGAGACGGGGTTTCACCGGGTTAGCCAGGATGGTCTCCATCTCCTGACCTTGTGATCCGCCCGTCTCGGCCTCCCAAAGTGCTGGGATTACAGGACGTGTTTTCATAAGCAACTACAACTCTATGTCCCAAACTGACCTCATTAGTACCCCTTCCTCCTTGTCACCCCTTTCCCTAAAACCTGCTCCTCCTGCTGAGGTCTTGGAGGCCTCTTCCCCTCTCTAAAGTCATCTCTCATCCCTCTCCCACCCCACTTTAGAACTGTGTCAAAGTTATTTTTGAATTCCTGGTGCCTCTAGTCCCGTGCCGGGCCCACAGAAGGCATGGGTGCTTGCCAAGTGAGGGATGAATAAATAGTTGAGTGCTGGGTCGCATGCACCCCCAAAATGGGCTTCCCCTACTGGTGATGCACACAGGCAAATTCAAACCTTTCAACTATTTTGTGTCACCCTCAGATGTATAAATGCAAAAAAAAAAAAAAAAAAAGAAAATAATCATAAGAGAAAAGAGAAATACAGCATTAAAATGTTTTAAAAAGAATAATAGGCTATCTCA
The DNA here is from genome assembly GCF_002776525.5 of Piliocolobus tephrosceles. NCBI lineage: Eukaryota > Metazoa > Chordata > Mammalia > Primates > Cercopithecidae > Piliocolobus > Piliocolobus tephrosceles. The sequence goes on along the minus strand of NC_045445.1, from coordinate 46,045,491 downwards.
GAGTATTTAAGGGTTCTATTTTCCTTTAAAACTGTGCTTTTAAAGCATAAACTATGTTTCTAGTCATTTAGTATTTGCTTATATTTGGCTGTTTTAATAAAGGCATATTCTAAGACACAATGCGGAAATTCATGGTTATATATCTGGGGAGGAGGCAGACAGAGGAGTCACTATTTGAATCTTAATAGCCTCCTGACTAGAAGGGCCCTGCACCTGAAGTGCTCTACTCCCACCTGGTGGTGCAAGCAGAAAACTGCCAAAATACATTTTAATAGATTTATTTACTTATTTTTATTTATTTATTTATTTTTGGTGGAGATCCAGTCTCACTTTGTCGCCCAGGCTGGAGTGCAGTGGCGTCATCTTTGCTTACTGCAACCTCCGCCTTCCAGAATCAAGTGATTCTACTGCCTCTGCCTCCCAAGTAGCTGGGATTACAGGCACCCTCCACCATGCCCGGCTAATTTTTGTATTTTTAGTACAGACGATGTTTCACCATATTGGCCAGGCTGGTCTCGAACTCCTGACCTCAGGTGATCCGCCCGCCTTGGCCTTCCAAATTGCTGGGATTACAGGCATAAGCCACTGCGCCCAGCCAAGAGTTTTTTTAAAAAATAAATAAACACACATATTCTTCAAAGTGAAAGTGAGGAAGTGACTGCAATTGTCACAGACTGCCATTCATCCTAAAGAATTTTTATTCTTTGTCATTCCCTTACAGTGAAACCTTCTAAGCCCCTTTGTAGCATTCAAGGAAGACCAGAAACTGGCCACACTATTTCCCTTTCCTGTCTCTCTGCGCTTGGAACACCTTCCCCTGTGTACTACTGGTATAAACTTGAGGGAAGAGACATCGTGCCAGTGAAAGAAAACTTCAGTAAGTGTAACCTACAGTCGACCCTGGAAAGGCCTGGTGTCTGTGGTTGGATGACAGCGGGAGTGTGTGGTTGGCTGCTTGACCTTACAGTTCAATCTTCTTGTTTTCTCGGTGGCGGTGGGTGGGAGGCGGGTAATGTAAAAAGAATGCCTGTCTCCCAATATGATGACTGTGTTCTGGTCTACTCCCCAAATTCTAAAAGCCAGCTCAGAGATGGTGAGTATGTAGGGAATAGGCATGGTCCCAGGTGAGTTAGCACTGGAACAGTCCTGAGGGGCCTGGTTGAATCTTGAACATCTCAAGAAAGAGAGGCCAATATGGGGGAGTGGGTGGACATTGAATGATCTGTTACACTGATGTTATCTGTACGCACAGAAGAGATCTCAAAAGTCTATTTCCTGGTTTCAACAGACCCAACCACCGGGATTTTGGTCATTGGAAATCTGACAAATTTTGAACAAGGTTATTATCAGTGTACTGCCATCAACAGGCTTGGCAATAGTTCCTGCGAAATCGATCTCACTTCTTCACGTGAGTTTACCATACAACTTTAACAGTTTCTCTTTAAATCTAATAGTCTGGGCCTGTCAGCCAAATAAATTAGTTAGGATCCCTGGTTAGTGCTTCTTGCTTCTCTGGAGATTTGTGTGCTTTATATACAGGCTGACATGATGAATGACCATCCTAATATCTAATGCTCACATAATAATATATGCCATATGCTGGCCTAAATCCTTTACAGAAAGCAATTTGTTTAAGCTTCACAAAATTGCTACAAGGTAGGTATTACTATTCAATAATAAAACAGCAGCCTTTCTGATAGCAGCAGGCTGAATTTCTCTTTGTGATGCTGTTGGTAAATCCAGGTGACACTGTAGCTCTGACAAACATATACCTTGCAAAGATCTGCCACTAATAATAATAGTATTATAATAATAACACTTGTACCCACAATCACGGTAGCTACTATTTGTGGAGCACGAATTATGCTGAGTATTATCTCACTCTTTCCTCCCAACTACCCCTATCTAGGGAGGTGGACTATTGTCGGCTTCATTTTGCTGAAAAGAACACTGAAGCTCAGGGAAGTAAATGACTTGCCCAAGGTCATCCAGTTAGTAACTGGCAGAGCCAGTATGCCTCTAAACCTCAATTTTCCTATTCAAAGGTGCTTGTCACTTTCTGAGCATAAGATTTAAGACTCCTGGAATTGTCCAATTGAGCTGACCCAGGGGCAACCTCTCATAAGGAATATCTCACCAAACATCTCAAGGATCACTTAATAACACTCAGGGTCTTGTTTTTTTCCAAACTTACTTTGAACTTGTGGTTTTAATATATGCCATATCCAGGCATGGCAAGTTCCAGTGGGTTATTGCTTTTCCTATGCAGCTGAACTTTCTTCCTTTTATTTCTCCTGAATTTTGCTCCTTCATTCTCATATCACTTTCAGCTATTTTCCCTGTTTCATTTCTGTTATCTTTCTTTAGAATTCCCTCAATCTCTTGTCCCTTCTCAGAGGTACAATCATACTACAGATGTAGAGATATGTAGGATTTGGACTTGAGCATTGCTTCCTTTCTAGTCTTTTTTCCAGTGATGTCCAGCACTGCCTTCCTCGCTCCCTCCCACATCCCTTCTTTCTTCCTTCCTTCCTCAAATAGTTACTGAATATCTACTGTGTGCCAGGGACTGTCCTAGGTGATAGAGATACAGAGATAAAGGAGCTCACAGTTCAGCTAGAGGGACAAACAGAGACAACTTAAATGTGCTAAATCCTATAATAGAAGTCTGAACAGGGTCAATAGAGCACCAAGGGAGGAACAACTATGCTTATAGAACTGGGATGGCTTTACCAACCAAGTGCTATTTGAGCAGGATCTTGAAGGAACTTGCAAAGCCTCTTTATCTATAAAATGGGAAAGTTGAAGGATGACGGTAGAGCGGCAGGCTTAGAAGGGCAACCAGGTCATGATGGGGGAAGAGAATGGAGGGCTTCACGTGGCATGTCTCTGAGGGAAAAATCACAAGAAACGGATATATCATCTGATATGTTTGAATCAATTGAGAGAAGTTTAATGGTTTTGTTGGAAATTTTGGGATGAGTGATAATGCACTTATTAATCCCCAGATGAGGCAATTATTAACCTCCGGGAAAATTTTTGTAAATGTTGTACAAGAAAGAATCATAGCATACTGTGTTCCTTAGCTGTGAACGATATTTACATAGTCATACTACGGCAAACTTGGATTTAACTAAAACTTGTGATAGAACTATTTTGGAAGAATGTGGTGGGTGTGAGCGGAGTGGTGTAAAAGAGCTCAATCTCCAACTTCTAGGGTATAAAGTTGAAAGAAAATGATGGAAATGGAAAAATGGTGGGACATATCAGAACAAGGATAATAAAAACATGGGAACAAGAAGACTCTTAAAAAGAGTTAAGAGTGGTTGCCTTTTGTGAATGGGACTCAGAAATGGGAAGGAGTCAGGCAGGGAACTGCTGTTTTTGTGAGACATGTAGTAGAACTATTTGACTTTTTAAACTATTCACATATATGGTCTTAATCATAAAATGTTAAAGGAATTATTATCAGGTAGCTCAAAATATAAGATGTCCATCCTTGCGTGAGGGGAGGCAGATGGGGATGCGTTGGCTTATAACTCAGATGTGGTCTTCCAGAGACAACACCTTAGGGCTTGAAGATCTGGCACTCAGCTGGATAGTGTCACACTCATTAAGTTTGTCCATAGACTGAGACAATAAACCAGATGCCTATTTATCAAAATGGGCATTTCACTTCCCAGTGACCAGAGTACATGAGGTTCCTTGGTAAGCATGGATGCCGTGGGGGAGGTTTTTAGGGACCCATTTCACCTGTGCTCTGGGAAAGCCTAGTGAAATGTCCCTGCCTGTAACAGAGGCTTATCTCTAGTGACCAGATCACAACTCCATGGTGTCTTCTTTTCTCTAAATCCCATTTCAAAAGCAACCCCACCTCCTCCAAGTTGGTCACATTGTATTCTTTATGTGCATAAATGTCAATAGTCTTCTCCCACTGTGAGTCCAAATGACACAGTTCTTGGGGTTTCCATTTCCCTAGCCTATACAAGTCATTTTCCCACTACTTGAATGGCCCTGATATTCCCCACTAGTCACAAACACACATTATAAAATGACAATATATTCCACTTTATTAACCAGCTGTTTGTGTCCTTCAGATCCAGAAGTTGGAATCATTGTTGGGGCCTTGATCGGTAGCCTGGTAGGTGCCGCCATCATCATCTCTGTTGTGTGCTTCACAAGGAATAAGGCAAAAGCAAAGGCAAAAGAAAGAAATTCTAAGACCATCGCGGAACTTGAGTAAGCTTTCATTCTGTTGTCTTTACTTGAATACAAACATTTCTCAGGCATGTCTCTTTCAGTCATCAATTCCTAAGCACTCCTTTGAGCATAAGATATCAGAGGTATCTTTCTGTTTACTCTCACTGAATTTGAAAAAGAATGATGATGGCTGCTATTTATTGAGGGCTGTGTGCCAGGCTCTGTTCTAAGCACTTTATGTACATCAACTCATTTAGCCATCACAACAACCATTTTAGGTCCAAGAAAATGTTTTCATATATAATATTAACATACTTGTCTTTAAACCAACATAGTCATAAAATATAATTTTAATTTTTTTGTGTGGAACAAGGACAAAAGTGCCCTGGGAACACAGAAGTTAGAATGTGGCCCAGCCCACAGTCCATGCTCTTAATCACTCTATTTCTTTCCTAGTGTGTATCACACTCATTCATTTTTTTCATCTCCTTGCTTCTACAACTATATATTGGGTGTCAACCAGGTGCCAAGTATTGTACTAGATGGAGTGGGAAACAGAGATGCATCAGAGCTATGGATTTGGACCTTAAAGACCTTATTAGATGCTTAGACTCTTTCATTCTGACATCAGTTTTCCCACCTTTAAACACTGGTCTTTCTTAAATTTTCATTATATTGTTGAGACCTAACCTTTCTGAATTCAAAATGACATATGGCCTGACAATAAGTCAGAATATCAGAAATAACAGATTTCCTGAAGTCTGGGACCTATGGTCATTGAACCTACAGAGCATATGGTTTCACATGTAATTTCAAAGTTAGCATCTCCCTAACTTGTTCTTTTCTGGGCCTTCTTTCTTGCAGGCCAATGACAAAGATAAACCCCAGGGGAGAAAGCGAAGCAATGCCAACAGAAGACGCTACCCATCTAGAAGTAACTCTACCACCTTCCATTCATGAGACTGGCCCTAATAACATCCAAGAACCAGACTATGAACCAAAGCCTACTCAGGAGCCTGCCCCAGAGCCTGTTGGAGGATCAGAGCCTATGGCAGTGCCTGATCTTGACATCAAGCTGGAGCTAGAGCCAGAAACGCAGTCGGAATTGGAGCCAGAGCCAGAGCCAGAGTCAGAGCCTGGGGTTGCAGTTGAGCCCTTAAGTGAAGATGAAAAGGGAGTGGTTAAGGCATAGGCTGGTGGCCTAAGTACAGCATTAATCATTAAGGAACCCATTAGTGCCATTTGGAATTCAAATAACCTAACCAACCTCCACCTCCTCCCCTCCATTTTGACCACCCTTCTTCTAACAAGGTGCTCATTCCTACTATGAATCCAGAATAAACACGCCAAGATAACAACTAAATCAGTGCAAGGGTTCCTGCATTACCAATACAGAATACTAACAATTTTACTAACATGTAAGCATAACAATTGACAAGGCAAGTGATTTCTAACTTAGTTGAGTTTTGCAACAGTACCTGTTATTTCAGAAAATATTATTTCTCTCTTTTTAGCTACACTTTTTTTTCTTTTTTCTTAGACAGAGTCTTGTTCCATCACCCAGGCTATGATGGTAGTGGCGCGATCTCAGCTCACTGCAACCTCTGCCTCCTGGGTTCAAGTGATTCTCCTGCCTGAGCCTCCTGAGTAGCTGGGACGACAGGCACGTGCCACCATGCCTGGCTAATTTTTTTGTATTTTTAGTAGAGACGGGGTTTGACCGTGTTAGCCAGGATGGTCTCCATCTCCTGACCTCATGATCCACCCACCTTGGCCTCCCAAAGTGCTGGGATTACAGGCGTGAGCCACTGCGCCCAGCCTTTTTTTAGCTACTCTTATGTTCCATGTGCACATATGACAAGGTGGCATCAATTACATTCAATATTATTTCTAGGAATAGTTTCCCATTCATTTTTATATTGACCACTAAGAAAATAATTCATCAGCATTATCTCATAGATTGAAAAATTTTCTCCAAATACAATAGAGGAGAATACATAAAAGGTATATATTAATTGGTACATAGCATTTAAAATCAGGTCTTATAATTAATGCTTCATTCCTCATATTAGATTTCCCAAGAAGTCACCCTGGTTTCCAATATCTGAGCACAGCAAATTTAAAAAATAACACAATTTCACGCCTGTAATCCTAGCACTTTGGGAGGCCGAGGCAGGTGGATCCCCTGAGGTCAGGAGTTCGAGACCAGCCTGACCAAAATGGTGAAACCCCCGTCTCTACTAACAATACAAAAATTAGCTGTGTGTGGTAGTGCATGCCTGTAATCCCAGCTACTTGGGAGGCTGAGGCAGGAGAATCACTTGAACCCAGGAGGTGGAGGTTGCAGGGAGCCGAGATTGCACCACTGCACTCCAGCCTGGGCGACAGAGTGAGACTCCATCTCAAAAACAAAAACAAAAACAGAAAACAAGCAAACAAAAAACAAAAAATCCCCACAACTTTGTCAAATAATGTACAGACAACATTTTAAAATATAATTTCCTTCAGTGAATACAAAATGTTGATATCACAAGTGATGTACAATTTAGTTTTGAATGAGTTATTATGTTATCACTGTGTCTGATGTTATCCACTTTGAAAGGCAGACCAGAGAAGTGTTCTAAATGAACACTTAAGATCTATTTTCGATAATTTCAACTAATTATTTAAATCACCTGTTTTAATGCCGGTACATTCCACATTAATAAAGCGATACCAATCTTATATGAATGCTAAATATTACTAAAATGCACTGATATCACTTCTTCCCCTGTTAAAAAGCTTTCTCATGATCATATTTCACCCACATCTCGCCTTGAAGAAACTTACAGGTAGACTTACCTTTTCACTTATGAAATGAATCATATTTAAATCTTACTTTAAGGTTCAATAAATAATACTCATAATGTCTCATTTTAATGACTTCTAAGGCTAGTCCTTTTATAAACAACTTTCCTGACATAGCATTTATGTATAATAAACCAGACATTTAAAGTGTACAATTTGATGAGTTTTGACAGAGTACATACCCATGAAACCACCACACCCATCTAGAGAGAAAACATTTCCATCAGCCCAAAATGTTCCTTCATGCCCCTTTGTGCAAATCCACCATTGCTCTGGACCTAGGAAATCACTCATTGTTTTCCGTCACTAGAGATTAACTTTGCCTTTTCTTGGCCCTCATACATATGGGATGACACAGTATGTACTTTTTTGTGTCTCACTTCCTTCTAAGGTGAATCCTTTTTAAACGAAGTAGTGAGTTTCTCATTTATCACTTTCAGATTTTCATGTAAAAGATTTTCTTAAACTGCAAACTCCTTTCTATATGGATCATAACCATACACAGATTGAGATAGAGTCTCTGTAGGTTTTAAGGAGAGTTAAAATGGAAATTAACATTACACTTATCTAGAGCCATGAAGAGATAGCAAGCATTTATTTCTGCATTTTCTTCGATGTGTCGATTTTCAGAAAATGTCAGGGATTTCTGACGCATCTATAATTTCATTCATACTAAATATGAAAGTATGATACACATTGTGTCTGATGGACGCAAGAAGCAAAATGATGAAGGTCTTAAGAATGACCTAATATTTAGAGATTAAAAAGTAAACAGCAGTGTAAACATCTCAATTACCAGAATATCCAAGTAGCTGGAACTCACTTTTCCTTTCCATTTTTATTATAGAGGCAAATCACAAGAGACTGACACATAATAGTCAACTATTACACCCCAAAATTTTTGATAGATCAGTGCAGTCCAGGAAAGAAAGCACTACTGGTAGTCTTATAGAGCTCTGTCCTTATTAGCACTGTTCTGTTCAAAATACTGATGAATAGTTCAATCAGTGGCTTGTAACCTTTTTCTGAGGTCATGGATCACCTTGGGAATCTGCTGAAAACTCTAAACCCATCTCCACTGAAAAAAACCACCTTGGGAATCTGCTGAAAACTCTAAACCCATCTCCACTGAAAAAAACCCATCTCCACAGATCACCTTGGGAATCTGCTGAAAACTCTAAACCCATCTCCACTGAAAATGCTTATACACACAAAGTGTCACATATAGTTTTGGGTGAGTTACAGACTCCCTGAATCCAAGATGGAGAACCAGTTACTTAGATCAAAACACACGAAGTACACTTAATAAATTTGTGGATGACTTGCTCTTAGGGGGAATGGCCACTAGGCTCTACGACAGAATCACAATTCAGAATGATATTGATAGCTCAAAAGTGGAGTTGAAGTCAACAAAATGAATTTGACAGGAATAAATAGAAAAATCTGGATTTAAAAACATGGAGTACATGTTGCCCAGGCAGAAACCCTACATGGGCAAGGTTAGGAAGCACATGAGATTAATCTGAATTTGTACCTTTGGATCTCTCCTTTCAGTGCCATTTCTGGCCTTGTGGCACTTTATTTTCCAAACGCCTAGGATTCTTATGCTCCTACTAGTTCAGTGACCCGCTCAGTTCTTCCTCTCTCGGGCAGGACTCATTGTACAGGACCTAAAGTGCTATTCTGTAACCCGTTCTTGTCCAGTGAACATGATCTTTCATCATTCAGTGATCTCATTAGGTTGATAAATGAGAGTCTTCTTGGGAGTATTTACCTTTTAAAGAGGACTCCAGCACAGATAATCCTTAATCCGAAGAATCTAAACAATCCAGAGGAGAGATATTTCTGAAAAAAGGAAACTTCTCAGCCCCTCTCAAATCAAACCAGGTGGTTTACCACCCATTCAATCTGCTCTGGGCAACTCAGGTTTGATTAGAGCTAGAAGAGCACTCTGAAATAAATAGTATTCAAACTTTTTCAACCCCAGCACACCTGAGTTATAACACACACAGTGGGCCACTCCTAACAATGATGAGGCTGGAGATGATGTACAATAAATTCTTGGTGGGGGAGATAGGAAGGGGTAAATGTATTTTTAAAAAGCTGGTTCACTCTTATATATTGCTACCCAGCCCCTAGAGGAGAATCCCTGAGTGCAGAGAAGTAAAATAATCTGCCTGAGATTACACAAAGTCAAAACTAGATTCACATCATTTGGATTTCAGTGCAATGCTCTTTCAACTGCACCAAACTACTAATTTCAGTGAAACAAACGCAAGCTTTAGTAATAAAAGGTTGTTTTACAATGTCTACTTGCTGGAAAACACATCAGTAGGCCTCATAAAAGGTTTAAACAAATCGATAAAGACTCAATACTCCCACTTGTCTTTGAAACTTTGGTTTAAAAACAAAACAAATAATTCAGAGATGATAATGAGGGCTCCAGGAAACGATAGAAAGATGTACCAATAAAGAAAAACTGTTCCACCACTCACAACACTTCAGAAAGCAAATGTGTGGGGTTTCCACGCCAAGTAATTTTCCAATTCTCTGCAGACACCAACTGGGTGTCCTACAATTTAATTCAATTCTGACACTACCCAGGGTTGGGTCTGACAAGATTGCCCCCAACTTCAGACACATCACAAGTATTGGGTGCCCAGGGTACCCACACTTCTGTTTGACTTGGGTATAAGTTGGGGGTTCCCGCAACCTTAAGTTTGATAATTTGCTGTAATGGCTCATAGAACTCAAGGAAACGCTCTTGTTTACCAGTTTATTATAAAGGATACAGATGAATGGCCAGCTGAAGAGGTACATAGGGTGAGGTCCAGAAGAGTCCTCAACATAGGAGCTTCTGTTCCCATGAAGTTGAGGTGCACCACTCTTCTGACATGTAGGTGTGTCACCAACCTAGATGCTCACCAAACCCTGTAGTTTAGGAATTTTTATGGAGGCTTCATCACATAGGCATGATCAACTGTTAATTCAATCTCCAGCCCCTCTTCCCTCCCTGGAGGATGGGGCTGAAAGTTCTAATCCTCTAATCATGGCTTGGTCACTAATAGCTCCCATTCTAAAGCTATCCAGGAGCCCACCAAGAGTTGCATCATTAGAACAAAAGGCACTCCTATCACCCAGGAAATCCCAAGGGGTTTAGGAGCTCTATGTAAGACACTCCTGTCACTCAGGAACTGTCAGGGGTTTTAGGAGCTCTGTTTCAGGTACTGGGGGCTGAGACCAAATATGTATTTCTTACTATGTCACAGCCAAATTAAAGAAAAGCACCAAGATAGGTGTTACAACTAACTGGTTATTTTCAAAATGCCAGAGTACCTTTCATTTGGTCCACTGTTTTTGAATAGAGGCAGAAAAGAAAATGAATTAGAATCCAGGAAAGCTAGATTTTGGTACTGGCTGTTTCTCTAGCTCTGGGTGTTTTCTCAGCTGTAAAATGGAGATGATTTCTGCCTTCTTAAAGACTACAGGGAGAATAGATGTAAAGACTTATAAATTAAAAAACTGTGGTAGAACTATAGTTGTAGAAATGAGGTCTCCCGACAACTGATTCAGTATTCTTTTTTCTCTCAACCAGGGATTTTTAACCTTTTGGGGGAATCACAGATGCCCTTGAGAATTTGATGAAAGCTATAAATCCTCTTCCCAGAGAAATTCACATTACAAATTTCTGCTTTCAATTTTAGGCAGTCAATAGAACTGTGAAGCTGGAGCCATAAACCACAAAGAATCTTTATACTGTTATCGGACTTGCCAACAGATTGATTTGGAGGCCTTGTAGTGTAACAGAATATGGGAGCTGAAAGCAGCAGACACAGCTATCTAAGGAATTCATTGTAATTGGTATAGCTGAGAAATTGGGGAATCAAACACTAGTGTCATACAGTTAAATGTTAAGTCAAAGATTATGAAGAAAAACACAGATTTACTTTGAGGTTCACAAAACCTCGCTGAAATTGTAGATTCTCTATAACAGATATTTAAGAATGCAAATGTTTTCACTATTTTCATTGGCCTTTTTCTTCCATCTTATATTCTCAGTTAAGCTTCACAATTATTTATTTATGTATTTTGAGATGAATTATCGCTCTGTCACCCAGGTTAGAGTGCAGTGGCACCAACTCGGCTCACTGCAACCTCCGCCTCCTGGGTTCAAGCGATTCTCGTGCCTCAACCTCCTGAGTAGCTGGGATTACAGGCACCCACAACACCTGGCTAATTCTTTTTAGTAGAGGTGGGGTTTCACCATGTTGGCCAGGTTGGTCTTGAACTCCTGACCTCAGGTAATCCACCCGCCTTGGCTTCCCAATGTGCTGGCATAACAGGCATGAGCGACCGCGCCCAGCCAAATTATCTTTTTTTGAGTTTGTTTTGGAACTATAAAATCTGCTGACCTTGAATCAGCTTCATCTCTATCACCTTTTCTACAGACACAGGTAACAATCCGATCAATATCTGAGGCCACTAATATCTTCAGTTTATACAAATCTGTGGTCTAAATCCTAACAGGTCATGCCATTTAAAATGCCAAAAGCCTACAAATTACCTGTGGCTTAGCTCCATTTGTATTGCTTATTGAAGAACCCGGATGAATTTCCTTTTACACCCATGAAACCTATTACCTCAGACAATTAACTCAATATTTATGAAAAGTAAATGTCTTTAGTCGTAATAGACAAACCTTTACTCTGATCGCACTAAAAATACTAGAAATATTATTTCCCCTGCTATCAATTCTATCTCCAGCATTCAATAATTTTGTTCCGTAAGGTGCTTCTCTGATTAATGTTTAAGGTTAGCACTCAAAATACTTCTGTAAAAGGAGTTTCTATATCAATAACACAGTTGATGTTTATGAAACTCATTTTAGCTACTGATCATTAAGACTTTGACCCAAAATTAATGCAAGTTTGTACGTTCACTTGGAACACTTATTTCAAGCAGTAGTTGCAGCATAAAATTCAAATAAAAAATAATCTGAAAGTTACTTGGAGTTCATTAGATTTTATGACTAGTATCATTTAAGATGCTTCCCTAAATTGAGCTCGTTTATACTTACTAATTTCCTTTTGTTCTACATTTAATTAGCAATTCAGAAGATGGCTATTTTAAAAGATTTTAGCTACAATTCAAGCTTCACTAATTTTATTGACTTAAAGCTACCAAAAACTGAGAAATGTCTTCACTAAGGATTTTAAGGCTTAAGTGAATTCTAGCTAATTTGAAAGAAAAATTAGAAGACTCTTTCAACATTTTATTTTTTAGTTTCTGAAATACAAATCAAAATACATTCTTGCTACATGTCATTTTAACAAGCTTGACATTCTTTTCAATACAGGATGACTCAAAATAGGTACTTTAAAACTTCTTTTAAAGAAAACCATACATTTTATTTCAGAGTAAACAACCCATCAAAAACAAATACATAGGTATATGGGCTATTGTTTTTCATTATTTTAGAGCACACCATTCAACTTAAAATTTGGTCCACTAAAATATGTAAATATACCTCCTATCACAAAAATAAATTAAACCTCATGGTTGAAAAAAAACCAGAGATGTTTGGCATAGGCTGAGTGAGCTTGAAAAGCAAGTTAGGATGTTTTAACTGTACGGAGGAACATTACAGAATCCACACAGAAACGTGGCAGAACAACTGGCTTGTTGCTATTGGAGCTGTTCTGTTTCAGAGAGGGATATAAGGTACGTGGGAGGGTGCTGAAGACTCACAACAGCCACAGAATTAGTTACTCAAAATTAACCAGAATTCAATATAGAAGAATATATGACAACAGTAGAACAATCTCAACAGTTACTTGATGCCTGGAAAACAAGCTGTAAGCTTCGAACTAGTAACTCAGCAGGAACAAGAGTCAACATGTTTATAAGACTTTGAAGGTGAGAAAACTTCATCATTCATAGATGATGTCTTGTGCACAAATACATTAGTTTGCAGAACACTGGGAACAACAACACAACATACAAAGAAAGAATAAATCCAAGCTGTTTAACCTTCCACCATTCTCTTGAGTATTAAACCCAGGCCGCCTTTGGCCACTTGCAGGGGTGTCTTTTCTTCTTTATTCTCAATGTAAATACTTGCTCCTTGGGACACCAGCAGTTTTGCTTCTTCCACTCTCTCCTCATCACAGGCTAAGTGTCTGAAATCAGGGACCACCAAAGACCAATTAATCACTACCAATTCTATGTAACGGTTAGGATTTCTTGCTAGGTAGTCTAAAGTGCATATGATTAGGAAATGGTAACATTGGAAAGTTATTTAATCCGGAAAGAAACATCGGTTTGCATGGGAAGACTGTAAGTTAAAATTCTACAAAAAAAGCTTTGTAATACCAGATTGTAAATCATAATTCTGGTTCTACTTTCAATAGAAAAAGGGATCTAAATACCAGCCTAAGGAAAAACTTTTCTTATTTTACAGAGATAAGTAATTGTTTACCTCAAACACTACATGTAATAATTCAGGGTTAGAATTTAGAAAAGCCCCAGTTCATAATGTTAATAGTAATCTGTGCAGCTTAAAGTTTGAAAAAGCAGTTTAAAAGATTTTATATCATTTAATCCATATATATGGATATATAATCCATATATCTGTCTTGTAAGTTAGCAAAGTATTATTATCACCATTTTACAGCTGAAATGGTGACAGAGGTTAAAGTTCCTACCTATGCTGACATGTCTTGGCAGTAAACTGAGTGGAAGAGGGTAACAACTTTTGCCATGCACTTAAGAGTGCCAGGAGGGTATTAGGAGGCACTTTACATGTTGTTTTACTTAAACCTCACAATAATCTAGTAAGGAAGGAATTATTATCCTTATATTACAGATGAGGAAATTAAGATTCAAGGAAGATTAAGTAACTTTTATAAGTTGTTTAATATAAGTATTTAATATTGTTAGCAAGTGGTAGAGTCTGAATTGGGTAAACATCATCTAGCTATTCATAAATCCTATGTTCTTCCCAGGACTCTATCTTTTCGGACTCCTAGATTTTCTCTAGGCCATCCTGCCTTTCTATTTATGGAGAAAAGAGGTAGGGCATACAGGTCTTTCTAAACAGGGTCTCTTAGAATGCAGGAAAGATTTTAAAAACTAAGAGTTAAGAAAATAATACTTTTTAAAAGTTGGTTTAAAGTCAAATTGGAAAAGGTTGAACCTCACTCTGGACTAAAAAGAAGACTCACAGAGCTTCTGGTTCAAGAAAAAGTCACCATTCAACACAGAAGAAAAGTGGCCAAGTACTGTGGAAACATATCAAGGTAAAGGCCAGCTTCAGGTCATACACATAATTCAATTACAGATGGATTTTAAGAGTTAAATGCAAAACAATAACACTAACCCTCAATCAAAACCAATGAAATGCTAAAATAACCTATAATAAAAGACAGGTGAATATTTAACTAATTTCAGGGTGAGGAAGAGCTTTCTAGTCATGAGGAAAGATGAATGGGCTTGACTATGTAGACATTTTAAAACTTCTCTTATGCAAAAGAAATTATGAACAAAATGAAAAGATAAATTAGGAAAAATATTTTCAACTAATGTTGCAGAACATTAATATTTTACCATGTCAAATCAAGAGCACTTAAAACCCTGTGAAAATAAATTAATTCCCCAAAAGGAAACAGAGAAAGGGACACAAAAAGGTACAATTAGATAAGAAATGTAATTTTAATGTCCATGGACATTAAAAAAAAAGTTCAAATTCATTAATAAAAATGTAAATTACATCTATGAAATATCATTTTCACATAACAAAAGGATAATTTAGTGTTGGTGAGGGGGTAATGGGCACTCTTAAACTGCTGTTGGAAGGGTAAAATGATACAACTCCTCTGGAAGCAATTTGGCAACACATAGCAAGTCTTAAAATGTGTGTATTTGTTGACCCAGCAATTCAACTTCTAGGAGTCTATATGAAGGTAATAATCAGAAATATGGCCAAAAGTTTTCCGTACAAAGTTGGTCAATTATTTTAGAGAAAAGGTCTTGCTCCACCCAGGCTGGAGTGCAGTGGTGTGATCACATCTCACTGTAACCTGGAGCTCCTGGGTTCAAGCAATCCTCCCACCTCAATCTCCCGAGTAGCTGTCCTACAGGTGCATGCCACCATGACTGACTAAGTTTTTAATTTTTTTCTAGAGACAGGGGGTCTTGCTGTGTTGCCCAGGCTGGTCTTGAACTCCTGGCCTCAAGTGATCCTCCCGCCTTGGCTTTACAAAGTGCTGGGATTACAGACATGAGCCATCATGCCTGGCTCAATGTACCATTATTTATAATAGTGAAAAACTCAAAAAAGTTTAAATATACAGTAATAGAGGAATTATTAAATTATCGCACATCTATACAGCAGAATTGTACATAACCATTAAAAAAGTTTTAAACATATTTAATGACATTGGAAAATGTTTATAATATACTATTGAGGTGAAAAGAACAAGAGCTAAAACTACATACACAGTATGACCCCAATTTTGCTAAAAAATATGTACGTGTAAAATATATACATCTGAATATAAAAGACCAGGAGGAAATACACAAGAATGTGATCAGTAGTTATTTCTGAGTGGCAAAATAATAGGCAATTTTTATCTTTACATTTTGTGCAATTTAACATTTTTGCCATTAACACGTATTGCTTCTATAAGCAGACTAAAAAAAGAAATGATGTATAAGAATTATTGCAAGAGGGCTAACGTCAGGTAGAATACAAATGACTGCTACTTGTCACTTACAGAGGAGTGTTACCCTCAGTGTCTTGGATGTTTGTGGATGCTTTGTAGTACAGAAGGATATGAATCATCTTCAAGTTACCCTTGGCTGCTGCCCGGTGCATTGCTGTAGCCTCATAATGGTCCTTAGCATCTGGATTAGCCCCGCCTTCTAGTAACATGACAGCGATCTGGAAAGATGGAGCAGAAAGAAGAAAACAATGCAGAGATCTATCTGTGTTTGTATACACTTTTAGAACTCAACAGAAGTAGCCTAGGGATGGAACCATACCTCATGCCTGTTTTTGGAAGCTGCATAATGTAGGGGAGTACAGCCATTTTGATTGACAGCATTCACTTGAGCACCTTGTCCCAGAAGGGCTTTTACAATCTCATCCCGGCCAGCAGAAGCCGCAATATGAAGAGGAGACCAACCTGCCTATAAAAGAAGTAGGCAGTAGAAACACCAGGGGAAAAAGGCACAAGGATTAGTGCTAACATTTAGGCAGGGTTAACAAGGAGCTTTACAAAGGTAAAAAAATATTTGCTTACAAAAAAGGTTCCATTCTTACTCTTCACAAATCTAATCCTAATATAACCATACCATTAGAATAAATCTCTTTATGTAACAAAAAAGTTATCTAGGTCCTCATTATTCAGGCCATATTCACCAAAAAACAAAAAAATCCAACATAATAGAAAGAGTTTATGGTCTTTTAGGGTTCACCATAACAAGCCCTGATCTGTACGTTTATTTTTGTTGTTTTTATTTTTAGAGACAAGGTCTCAGTCTGTCAGCCAGGATAGAGTACAATGGCTCACCGCAGCCTCAAACTACTGGGCTCCAGCAATCCTCCTACCTCAGCCTCTCCTGTATGTCTACCTTAAATCACAGAGTATGAGTGGCAAACATAACATTGTAAAATAATGCAACCATGAGTCTCATGCTTGATCACAAGGGCCATGCTATAACTTTCCAGTTGCAAAGGTTACAATTTTCTTTATGAGCTTAATGCACAGGCTTCAGTAAACACCAGTCTGGAGTATAAAGATAACTGGGAATTTATCAACTCAACTTTATCAAAGTACTCACATCGTCTTTATCATTCACTGGCACTCCAAGTTGCAACAAAAATTCAACAATTTCTGTATGTCCAGCTGAGCATGCCCAGTGCAATGCAGTTCTCCTGTCCTACAGAGAAGCAGTAATAGAAACATTCTTGAAGAGAAACAGAAGGCAAAAGAGCAAGAAAAGAAAATACTGGTGCTGGCAAATCTATAGTTTTTGAAAATACGAAATGCAGAGCACTGGATCCTCAGGTAGGTAACCTTAAACTATATTACTTACTGGTGTAAGACAGATGAAAGTTTAAGTAACATGGGGAGAATGACATTGATGAACATATGTAATTCTGGGCAGAATACGACAAGGAAAGTAGTAGAGCAAGAAACTGATTTCAATGCTTTGACAGAAATACATCTTTGGTTGTTTTACTATTACATTATTTATGTACTTTTACATAAGGCACTGTGCTGGGAGTTTTACATGCATGGTATCATGTAATTCCTATCATTCTACACAGTGCTTATTATCTCCATTTTTCAGATGAGGAAACTAAAACACCCCAGGTAAGCACCTTGTGGACGGTCATACGGATACTAAATAGTGAAGCTGGGACACAACTGTCAGTGAAGTTCTGACTCTGAAATCTCTACTACCACACTGACCTCAAGTTAGATGTTGTAGAAGGAACACATGAATCTAACGGGGGAAGAAATGTTCATTAAACTAGTTGAAATTATCTATAACTTAAAACCATAAATAAATTAGAAATATAATTTAGAAAACCCAACACACAGAGAACAAGAAAATTACTTTTTATAAAAAATAATAAGCTATGGCCGGGTGCGGTGGCTCACGCCTGTAATCCCAGCACTTTGGGAGGGCGAGGTGGGCAGATCACCTGAGGTCAGGAGTTCCAGACCAGCCTGGCAACATGGTGAAACTCCATCTCTACTAAAAACACAAAAGTTAGTCCGGCATGGTGGCAGGCACCTGTAATCCCAGTTACTTGGGAGACTGAGGCAGGGGAATCGCTTGAACCCAGGAGGCAGAGGTTGCAGTGAGCCGATACTGCACCACTGCACTCCAGCCTGGGCAACAAGAGCGAAACTGTCTCAAATAAATAAATAAATAAATAAATAAATAAATACATACATAAAAATAAAAATAAGCTATAGTAGTCATTATTTGTCAAAGGGAATCCCTATTTGCAGTGACTGCTATATTTCTTAGCCCCACAGAATAGAAAATGGTATTTTAAACTCTATTACAAAAAATTTCAAACACACAAGAATAGAGGGAATAGAATAGAAACCCACATGCCTACTGCTTAGAATTAACAACAAACATCTTGCCCTATTTGCTTTATCTAGTTTTTTCCTTGCTGAGTTTTCCAAAAACAAATCCTAAATATCATGACTTTTCACCCTTGTCTTTCAGTATGTAAAAAAATAAAGGTATTTCTTATATAACTATGAGACCATTATTACACTTACTAAAATTAACACTAACTCCTTTAGAATGTCTAACATCCGGTCTGTATTCAGATTTCCCCAGCTGTCTCCCAAATGTCTTTTTGCAGTTGGTTTGTTTAAATCAGGAACCAAACAAGATCCATAAATCGCATTTCTTCGTGTTTTTTACGTCTCTTGATACAGTTCCCGTCCCTTTTTAAGCCACTGACTTGAAGAATGGTTAAATTTCTAATGGAGTGTTATTAAATCTTAATATAAATTATTACATTTAAATTTAAATCCTTAAATATCACCAGACCATAATGAAGTAAACTAGGTAAAGGTAAGGCCATTTTCAGGTTGAGTAATAAAGGAAAGTTCCAGAAAAGAGACAACAGTCTCTTGATTTCTAATTCTCTCCCAAAAGGCACGAAATGGAGATTTGTAAGTATAGGACAGTTTCACTAGTGCTTAGCACACTGCCTGCGAAACGCAAGGCCATCTATAAATATTTGTGGGCTTACTGAGGGCACCATGAATCCCAGAAACTGAGGATGAAAGCGCGAGGGTCCTGTGAGCAGGAGGGCAGAAGGAAACACTTCTCAACTTCTGTCTGCCTCTGCTTAGAATGTCCACTCATTCCCCCATGGAAATCTCACTCATGCTTCAAAGTCTAACCTTCCCTTCTTTGCAAAAACTTTTCCAATTAATAACAGCCATATTCAGCATCAGATTCTCCTATTAACGTGTTCTGAAAGCACCATGTAAACTTCTCTGCCGAGTATTTACCACAATTTGTAATCGGACATGTTTTTATGCTTATTTTACTGTCTGCGTCTTCCACTCCACCGTATCCCCAGCTCCTAGCAAACTGCCTGGCACTGAAGGGGAGTTCAATTACACATGTGTTACTGAATACAGTTACTAGTAAAGGTAAATAAATTCATATAAAGAGCCTTCCTTTTCACTGATTGGGAATTTCTGAGAAATGCGGTAGACGTTCTAGAACTATCCAAAAATCAGGGAGTGGAGCTCCGGACCAACGGGAAAATATCTGAGGTCTACGGGGCTAGCCCCCACAGGCCTATCGCGAGTCCGGAGGTGACCCCGGGGGACTGCTTGGGGCGGCGGGGGCGGGGTTCTGCTCCTCTCAGAAACCAGGCCTCCGCTAGGGCCGGGCCCCGAAAGCCACGTAGGGCTTCGCCGACGTCCCCAGCTGCGAAGAGACCTAGCGTTGCTTTACCTGGTCAGTTCTAGTAGCCAGGGATTTATCGGCCAGAATACTCTCCTTCAACTCTTCCAGCTTCCCGCTGTAGGCCAGGTTGCAGACCATTAGGTTAGACACACACCCCTCCATTTCGCTATCCCAGCAACTACTCGACGCGCGAGCAACGCTCGCCTCACTTCGCCGGCTCCGGCTGCCAGTCAAAACAGCCGTTGGAGTTCCACCAATCACCGGCCTTCCTCGTTCCCTTTTCCTTTACCATCGCACGACGCCTCTGGGAGTTGCAGTTTGAGAGCAGTTCCGGGCAGGGAGGCGCCTTTGCTGCCCTCCCAGACTTGGCCTCTAGCAGTGCGGAACTACAAGTCCCAGGGTTCCTAGCGACCGCCCGTAGTCAAGTTGCCGGTGGAATTGGCCCAGGATGACAGCTGGAGAATGGAGTCAGGTATGGGGAGCGGCTTTGAGTGGAACCGTGTGAAAGAGCCGGGGTGGGTAGTCGCTGGCGGGTCGTTGAGTCGGCCATATGAAATGGGTTCGGGGGCAGGGCAAGAGAGTTATGGGAGCCTAAAGGTCCTGTCCCTCGGGGTTCCTGACCTGCAGTGGCAGGCGGAAGGGACAAGGGTTGGAGCTGAGTACTACCTCCTGAGCTCGAACCGGTGACGGTGGCTACCCTCCCCCTCCCTGCCACCGCCCAGGGAGTGGAAAGAAGTGGGAGTTAATTACTCCGACATCTCGGCGGTGTGGCGTCTGGACAGGGTTCTGCCACAGCAGTGATAGCATATGGCACCGTACTGAGGTGATGTGCCAGGGTGATGCCAAAGGCAGGGTGTGATGCCGCGGGAGCCACTTGATATCTAAGAGACCTCGGTGAGTCCATAGCCTGGTGACATCACAACTTGATGAGGGTCATCTTAAGGATACCGGGCTGTGGTGTTGGCACTTTAATATCACGATATTAACTATGTTGTCAAGGCTTTGCTACAACTATTAAGCTAATAGTGTTTCTTTTTATAGAAATCCCAAATAGTGCCATAGCAGAAGCAATGCAAGACTGACCCTTTATAGGGCATATCCAGAGGACATTATGCCACAACTAGGTAATGATAAGAATACATTTAAGAAAGAGATTGATTATGTTTATGTTTATCCTGTTATAGTGTAGAATAGCAGTTGGGAAACTTTCTGTAAAGAGCCAGATAGTAAATATTTTAGGCTTTGTAGGTCAAAAGGGAAAATCAAGAATATTTTGTTGGTACTTTTATGACAAGAGAGAAAACAAATTTCAACAAATTTTTATTGATGAAATTCAAAATATAATACTAATTGAGTACTTTTTTTTTGTAATACAGGAGGACTACCAATGAGAAGAATATAGTTCTTTTTAGGGGATAATATTTTGCTTAATTGGAGCTCAGAATTAGTGTTCCGTACTGTCAAAATTGATTTTAAATGTTCATCTGTTAATGCTGATCTGTTATGAGATTTTTACCTATTTAATCTTTGAAAATGTCATTTTACACAGATAGGTACTGTCAAATACTGATATCAATTCATAAACATACACTTTTTTATTTTTATTTAAATTATTTTTTTCAAAAATTTCAGAATAGTTTTAGATTTATAGAAAAGTTGCAAGGTTAGTAGAGTTCCTGTATACCACTCACTCAAAATGAGGTATATTTTACACATCATAAAATTCACTGATTTCAAGTGCATAATTAAATGATTTTTGGTAACTTTACTGAAGTGGGGCAACCATCACCATAAATCAGTTTTAAAACTTTTTGATCTCTCCAGTAAGATTCCCTCATGCCTGTTTACAGTTAATCAATCCTCTGTCCCATTCCCAGCCCCAGACAACTACTAATCTACTTTTTTGTTTCTATAAATTGGCCTATTCTGGACATTTTATATAAATGAAATCATACAATATGCAGTCTTTGTGTCTGATTTTTTTCACTTAGCATCATATTTTTGAGATTCATCCGTATCATAGTATGTATCAGTACTTCCTTACTTTTTTATTGCCAAATAGTATTCCATTTTATGGATATAACACATTTTTGTCTATCTACTCACTATTAGATAGGTACATCAGTTTCCAAGTTTTGGCTACTATGACTAGTGCTGCTAAGAAGATTAGTATGTAAGTCTTTGTGTGGACGTATTTTTTTCATTTCTCTTTGATAGATACTTAAGGGTGCAGTTACTGGATCACAGGGAAAATATATGTGTAACTTCTTAAGAAACTGCACAACTGTATTCCAAAATGGCAGCAACATTTTGCACTTCCATTAGCAATGTATGAGAGTTCCTGTTTCTCCACATCCTTGCCACCATTTGTTATTTACTGTGTTTTTTTATTATAGCCATTCTAAGTGGGTGTGAAATGGTGTCTCATTGTGGTTTTAATTTATAAATTTATAAATTATAATTTATAATATGGTGAGCATATTTTCATGTGCTTCTTAGCCATTCATATATCTTCTTCAGTGAAGTGTCTGTTATATCTTTTGTCCATTTTTAAATCGAGTTGTCTTTTTGGTGTTGAGTTGTAAGGATGGTTTCTATATTCTAGATCAAGTCCCTGAGAGATATATGATATGCACATATAATCTCCCAGTCTGCTGCTTACCTTTTTCTTTTCTTGATGGTGTCTTTTGAAGTGAAAATGTTTTGAATTTGGGTGACGTCCAATTTATCATTTTTTTTTTCATGGACCATTCTTTTGGTGTTGTACTTAAGAAGTTTTTGCCTAATTGCAAGGTCTCAGTGATTTTCTCCAATGTTTTCTTCTAAAAGCTTTATTACTTCCTCTCTTACATTTAAGTCTATGATTCATTTTGAGTTCATTTTTTCTCTGTGATGTGAGGTGAGAATCTAAGTTCTTTTTTTGCATGTGGATATAGAAATTGTCCTAGCACCATTTGCTGAATCTCTTATCATTAACATCTTACATTGCTGTGCTATATATGTCACAACTAATAAGCCCACATTGGTATATTGCTGTTAACTATACCCCATGCTTTTTTGTTTTTTTCAGGTTTCACTAGTTTATCTCTAGAGATGCTGTCCCATCCAGGATACCACATTACATTTAGTCATTGTATCTCCTTAGCCTCTTCTGACTTGTGACACTTTCTCAGACTTATTTTGTTTTGGTGACCTTGATAGTTTTAAGGAGTACTGGTCAGTCATTTTGTTGAAAAACCCTCAATTTTATGCTTAGACTGGCATTATGTGTTTGGAAGGAAGTCCGCAGAGGTCAAGTACCACATTCTCATCATACATTATCAGTGTTACACAAACATATGATTTTAATTGAGCATATTCATTGCTTGGAATAGAATTCTGTTCTTCTCTTAATAGTGCCTTTTAGCATTATATGGCAGGTTAATCACTTCCAATTGAAAGTTTGGTGAAAGCTGCTCAATTACACAGTTAAATGGATTTTGGAATATGGAATATCCTTTGCACTTGTTTCAAGGTCCAAAAACTACTGCTGGAACTGTAGTCTGAATTCAGAAAATATATATGCTGCAAATTTGTATGGAAATAGAGATCTTGCTTCTTGTTTTAACTTTTATTTCGTTTTATTTTGAGACAGAGCCTCGCTCTGTCACCCAGGCTGGAATGCAGTGGCACAATCTTGGCACACTGCAATCTTCGCCTCCCGGTCTTAAACGATTCTCCTGCCTCAGCCTCCCGAGGCGCATGCTACCACACCTGGCTAATTTTTGTATTTTTAATAGAGACAGCGTTTCGCCATATTGGCCAGGCTGATCTCCAACTCCTGACCTCAGGTGATCCTCCCAGAGTGCTGGGATTACAAGCATGAGCCACTGTGCCGGGCCTATTTTATTTTTTATTGAGACAGGGTCTTCTTCTGTTGCCCAGACTGGAGTGCAGTGGCACGATCATGGCTCACTGCAGCCTCCACCTCCCTAACTCAAGTAATCCTGTCACCTCAGCCACTGGAGCAACTGGGACTACAGGCATGCACCAACACACTCAGCCAATTTATGATTTTTTGTAGTTACAGGGTCTCACTATGTTGCCCAGGCTGATCTCGAACTTCTGGGCTCAAGTGATCCTCCCACCTAGGTCTCCCAAAATGCTGGGATTACAGGTGTGAGCCACCATGTCCAGCTGAGATTTCATTTATTTCTTCTGGGTACTTAACTAGGAGTGGAATTGCTGGGTCATATTGTAACTCTGTTTAACTTTTTGAGAAACTTTCAGACTGTTTACAAAAGTGGCTGTACCATTTTACCTTCCCATCAGCAAGCAATGTTCAAGGGTTCAGATTTCAGATTTATCCACATTTTTTTTTTCTTATTTTCTTTTTGTATTTTGGAGACAGAGTCTCACTCTGTCGCCCAGGCTGGAGTGCAGTGGCAGGATCTCAGCCCACTGCAACCTCTGCCTCCTGGGTTCTAGTGATTCTTGTGCCTCAGCTTCCTGAGTAGCTGGGATTACAGGCATGTACCTCCACGCTGGCTAATTTTTGTATTTTCAGTAGAGACAGGGTTTTGCCATGTTGGCCAGGCTGGTCTGGAACTCCTGTCCTCAAGAGATCTGCCCACCTTGGCCTTCCAAAATGCTGGGATTATAGGCGTGAGCCACCACATCCAGCCAAATATCTCCATATCTTTACCAATACTTATTAATATCTATCTTTTTGATTATAGGCATTTTAGTGGATATAAAGTGGTGATCTATAAACACCCATTCCAGCCTGGGTGACAGAGCGAGAAACCATCTCAAAATAAAATGAAATAAAATTTAAAACAAGAAGCAAGATCTCTATTTCCATACAAATTTGTAGCATATATATTTTCTGAATTCAGACTACAGTTCCAGCAGTAGTTTTTGGACCTTGAAGCAAGTGCAAAGGGTATTCCATATTGACTTGTGACAGCATGGGAAGTGGATAAAGCATCTTGACATTACTTGTGATTCAAACAATATTGTCAAAATGACTTTACTACAGTTTTTTTCATATATAAGCATTGTTTTGCCTTGTAATTTTAGGTTGAATTAATTAATAAACATTATCAAGCCTGCATCAAAAGTTAATTTCCAAAGCCATTCAGCATTCTCTAACAGTGTTTGAAGGTGGTTCTTCCAACCATTTAAAATTGTGAGAATCATTCATACCTTGCTTGCCACACAAAAACATGAGATGGGCTGAATTTAGCCTGCCAGTCATAGTTGGTGTAGAGCAGAAGTGCCCTGCATATTCAATAAATACTTCTCTAGTTGATTATGGAGGTACAGTATCCCTGTGTTGTAGTATTCACAAAGTATTGAGTATAGTGACATTTCACCATAAAAATGCATCAAGTACTTGGATCTGATTGGTAGAAAAGCTGGAAAAACAATTCCAAGTGCCTTTCCTACTGAGTGACTTGTTTGGGTAATCTTCTTTTATAAACAGTATATTTTGCTTTTATTTTATTTGATGTGACATGGTAATTAACTTTCAATTCTGAGTCCTTTAAGGCCAATGGGAAGTTATCTTTTGACTTTCTGAAAGCTGCAAGATAAATAGGTCTTAGAGGAGAAGGTCTCTTCTCTTTTGTGGCTGGCCCCAAGTTATGGAGGAATGATGTGGTTGCTGTTTATGTCCATTAAGAGACAAATGGGGCCCTGTTAGGGTCTGACTCCCTTGCTGCTCTTATAATTGAACGTTTCCTGTTGCCCTTTCCACTGACCACCTGGATTCTAGATATTAAAAAAAAACTAAGTTCATCTTCTAGACTTGAAGAATAATGCCAATAACAACTAGCATTTATAGATCACATTGTCAGTTACTGAGCTTATCTTATGCAATCCTCACATCAGCTCTGTGAGGAAGGTACTATTATCCTGCAGCTCCTACCTTTTTTTAAAATGAGAAAACAGGCACAGAGGAGTGAAGTTACATGCCCAAGGTTACACAGTTTAGTTGGAGCTATGGTAGAAATCCACGCAATTCTACTCCAAAGTCCTACCACTTAACCACTGCAACATGCTGCTAACTATTGCTGAAAATTGAATTATGTGTAAATGAAAATCCTAAATAATGCAATACCAAATGCTGTCAGAGTTCTTTGGGCTATAACTCTACCTGTGATTTTGGTGAAATGACAAGATTGTAATGCTCTAGAGCAGCTCTGCCCAACAGAACTTTCTGTGATGATGGTAAACTTCTATATCTACGCTGTTCTAGTATGGTAATGGTAACCACATGTTGCTCTTAAAGACTTGTAATGTGTCTGGGAACTGAATTTTTAATGTCATTTAATTGTAATTGTTTTACATGTAAATAGTTTTGTGTGACTCATTATTAATCATCTTGGACAGTGCAGAGAGAGATCATTTCCCCCCACTTGTTCCTTTTTAATTACACTAAATATTTTACCCAATGCAAATATTCTTTCCATAGCACAACAGGAAATGAATATATTCTATACTGAAAAACAACTTGAGGGTATACGCAAATCAATTAACTGCATGACAGTTGCAGTAACAGGTTCTGGGTTATCCACCATGAAACTTCTCCATTCCTAGCACTTACTAAATAAACTTCCATAACTGGCTCAAAAACCCTTTGCAATTGATTTTTCACTGCTTACAAGTATAATGTATGTGGCTTATTGCACTTTACAGTTTCCAGTTGCTTGGTTTAAGATGAGACATTTTAATCTGTGGCTCTAATTTTTTTTTTATACTTTAAGTTCTGGGGTACATGTGCACAACGTGCAGGTTTGTTACATAGGTATACATGTGCCATGTGGGTTTGCTGCACCCATCAACTCGTTATTTACATTAAGTATTTTTCCTAATACTATCCCTCCCTCAGGCCCTCGCCTCTCGACAGGCCCTGGTGTGTGCTGTGGCTCTAATTTTTTTAATCCCATGTTTTGATCCCACGTGTTAAATGTCCTTAGTGTTATATATCACTGGGCTATACAAACCTTCCCCATTTAAAAGCGATCTCTTCACGAAACTGGCAAACTGTTACAGTCTATTATAATAAAGCACTTTATATTTACTACCTGAGTTTTAGCTTCCACACTCTTGTTTTAAGTTATTTGCTTTATAAGTGGTTTCTTTTTTGGCCGGGCGCGGTGGCTCACGCCTGTAATCCCAGCACTTTGGGAGGCCGAGACGGGCGGATCACGAGGTCAGGAGATCGAGACCATCCTGGCTAACACGGTGAAACCCCATCTCTACTAAAAAAAATACAAAAACTAGCCGGGTGCGGTGGCGGGCGCCTGTAGTCCCAGCTACACGGGAGGCTGAGGCAGGAGAATGGCGTGAACCCGGGAGGCGGAGCTTGCAGTGAGTGGAGATCCAGCCACTGCACTCCAGCCTGGGCGACAGAGGGAGACTCCGTCTCAAAAAAAAAAAAATAATAATAATAAGTGGTTTCTTTTTTTAAAAAAGGTTTTATTATGAATAAGAGACTAGCAATAATTTGCAAAGATAGTACAGAAAAGCCCCATATAATCTTCATCTGGGTTACTTCAATCATTACATTTTACATAATTATAATACAATATCAAAACCAGGAAATTGATATTGGAATGATATGTGTCTATAATTCTATGTTATTTTATGATGTGTAGATTTGTTTAACCATCATCGCAATCAAGAAATATTTCATCTCTCCTGTGCTACCTCTTTATAGTCACACCCACCCCCCACCATTGATAACCCCTGACAAATACTAATTTGTTCTCCTTTTCTATAACTGTCATTTTAAGCATTTTATATACAATTAAAATGATTTAATTTTTATAATCACAAAGTATGTGACCTTTTCCATTACTTTTCACTCAGCATAATACATTTGAGACTCATTCAAATTGGTATCAATAGTTCATTCCCTCTTATTGCTGAGAAATATTACGCGACATGGAGGTACCACAGTTTGTTTAACCATTCATCTATTGAGGGACATTTTAAAATGTCCAGTTTGGGGCTGTTACAAAGAAAACTCTGATTAATGTTGAGTACAGTGTTTTGTGTAGATGGAAATTTTCATCTGTCTGAGATAAATGCCCAGGAGAGCAATTACAAGGTGGGATGGTAAATATATGTTTAACTTTAAAATAATCTGACAAACTATTTTTCCTAAGTGACTGTACCATTTTGTATTCTCACCAGCAATGGTATGAGAGATCCAGTATCTCCACATCCTTTCCAGCATTTGGTATTCTCACTATTTTTTTTTTTTTTAAGTTTTAGCCATTGTAATAGGTGGGTAGTGATATATTACTGATTTTATTTGCATTTATCTAATGGCTAATAAAGTTCAACATCTTTTCATGTGTTTATTTGTCATCCCCATATCTTCTTCATTTAAATATCTCTTTATATCTTTGGCCCATTTTCTAATTGTATTGTATTGTTTGTTTTACTGTTGAGTTTTCAGAGTGCTTTATGTATTCTAGATACCAGTTCTTTGTCAGATATGTAGCTTGCAAATATTCTCTTCTAGTCTGTGGCTTGTCTTTTCATCTTAATAGGATTTTTCACAGAGAAAGAGCTTTTAATTTTGATGACATTCAACTTACTGATTTTTTTCCCTATTATAGATTGTGCTTTTGTTGTTACATCTAAGAACTCTTCACCAAGTCCTAGGTCTCAGATATTTTCTCCTAGATTTTCTTATGAAAGTGTTATAGTTTTACATTTTACATTCAAGTCCATGATCCATTTTAAGTTAATATTTGGCATAAAATATGAAGTTTAGGTCAAGGTTAATTTTTTTGGATTCTTGATATCCAGTTGCTTCAGCTCCATTGAATTGCCTTTGCACTGTTGTAAAATATAAGTATGCCGTGCTTGTGTATATCTATTTCTGAGTTTTCTAATCTGATTCGTTGATCTACGTATGTGTCCCTCTGCCATACCACACAGTGTTGAATACTGTAACTCTATAATAAATCTTAAAATTTGATAGAGTGATTCCTCCTAGTTTATTGTTTTCAATATTGCCTGTTCCTTTAACTTTCCCTATAAATTTTAGAATAAGCTTGCCTATATCTGAAAAAAGTTTGGTGAGATATTGATAGGAATTGTATTAGACCTGTATATCAGTTTGGGGAAAACTGATGTCTTTACTATGCTGAGTCTTCCAATCCATGAGCACCATATGTCTCTCCCTTTATTTAGATCTTCTTTTATTTTATCAGCACTGTTCAATTTTCAGCATAGAAATCTTGTATGTTTTGTTAGAATCATATGTAACCATTTCATTTTTGGAGTGACTATTAATGGTATTTTATTTTGAATATCGGTTTCTATGTATTCATTGCTAGTATATAGAAATATAAATGATTTTTTGTATGATAGTCTTGCATATTGAAACCTTGCTGAATTCACCGATTAGTTCTAGGGGGTTAAAAGGTATTTTTCTAATTTTTTTCTTTTGTTTTGGTTGGTTTTTTAGGACTTTCTATGTAAACCCTCTTGTCATCTGCAGAGAGGGACAGTGATATTTCTTCCTTTCCACTCTGTGTTTTATGTTGAATAGCAGTGGTGAGAGCTGAATTCTTGCCTTGTTCCCAGTCTTAGGGAAGAAGAGGTCAGTCTTTCAGCGTCAACTATAATGTAGTTTTTTTGTAGACATCTTTTTTGAAATTTAGATAGTTCCCCCTTGATTTCTAGTTTTCTGAGGGTTTTTATCATAAATAACTATTGAATTTTGCCAAATACTTTTTGCATCAATTGATATGATCTTGTGATTTTTCTTCTTCAGTTTGTTAATGCAGTGGATTACACTAATTTATTTCTGAATGTTGAGCTAGCTTTGCATCCTAGGATAAAACACATTTGGATGTGGTGTATAATTTTTTTATATGTTGCTGAATTATATTTGCTAATATTTGCTGGGGATTTTTGCTTCTATTCATGAATGACATTGGTTTGCAATTTAATTTTTTTGGTACTGTCTTTGTCTGATTTTGGTATCAGTGCAATATTGGCCTTATAATAAGAGTTGGGAAGTAGTCTCTCCTCTTCTATTTTCTAGAAGACATTGTGTAATATGAGTGTTAATTCTTCTTTAAGTATTTGGTAGAATGCTGCAGTGAAATCATTCAGGCCCAGATTGTTTCAATGAAGAAATTTTTTTTGGAGTTTTAAAATTATATATTAAATTTTCTTAATAGTTACCAAGCTATTCAGATTATCTAATTTTTATTGAGTGAGTTGTGGTGGTTTGTGCTTTTCAAGGAATTTATCCAGCTTATCAAAATCATCAACTTTATACATGCATAATTGTTTGTAGTAATCCCTTTTGGTGTCTGCAAGGTCTATAATAATATCTCCTGTTTCATTCCTGATATTAATGATTTGTGTCTTATCTTTTTTATTTGTCAGTTTTGCTTGAGGTTTGTGGATTTTATGAGGCTTTTCAGAGAACTACCTCTTTGTTTCATTGATGTTCTCTATTGATTTTGAGTTTTCAATTTCGTTGACTTCTGCTCTTTATCTCCTTACTTCTGCTTGCTTTCAGTTTAATTTGCTCTTACATTTCTAGTTCCTTAGGGTGGGAAATTAGATTATTAATTTCAGACATTTCTTCTTCCCTAAGTTAAGCATTTAGTGCAATGAATTTCCATCTCAGCACTGCTTTAGCTACATGTCATGTATTTTTTTTAATCACAGTAAAAAACCATAGCATGAGATTTAGTTCTTAATAAACTTTTAAGTGTACAGTACAATATTGTTAACTATAAGCACAATGTTGTACAGCAGATTTCTAGACATTTTTCATCTTGAATGACTGAAACTCTATGCTTATTGAACAGCAACTCCCCATTTCCCACCCTCCACCAACCCCCTGGCAACTACTATTTTACTTTCTGTTTCCATGAGCATAACTAGTTTAGATAACTTATATAAGTGGAATCATGCAGTATTTACCCTTCTGTGTCTGACTTATTTCATTTAACATGATGTCTTCAAGGTTCATTCATACTGTAGCATATGACAGGATTTCTTCCTTTTTATGGCTGAATAAGATTCCATTATATGTATATACCACAGTTTCTTCATTTATCTGTGGATGGACATTAGGTAGTTTCCACCTCTTGGCTATTGTGAATAATACTGCAATGAACATAGGAGTACAAATATCTCTTCAAGATCCTGATTTCAGTTCTTTTGCATACATCTCTAGAAGTGGGATTGTTAGATCATATGGGAAATTTTAATTTTTTAAGGAACCTCCATACTCTTTTCCGTATCAACTGCACCATTCTACACCCTCACCAGCAGTGTGCAAGGTTCCAATTTCTCCACATTCTTGCCAGCACTTACTATTTTTTTTTATAATGGCCATCCTAACAGTTATGAAGTGATACTTCATTGTGGTTTTGGTTTGCATTTCCCTGACAATTAGTGATGTTGAGGATCTTTTCGTATACCTGTTGGTCATTTGTATGTCTTATTTGGATAAATGTCTATTCAAGTCCTTCGCTCATATTTTAATTGAATTATTTGGTAAGATTTTTTGTTATTGAGCTAAATAATTAAGATATTGAACCCTATCAGATGGTTTGCAAATATTTTCTCACATTCTGTAGGTTGCCTTTCATTCTGTTGTTTCCTTTGCTGTACTGAAGCTTTTTAGTTTGAGGTAGTACCACTTGTCTGTTTTTACTTTTATTGCCTGTACTTTTGGTGTCATATGCAAAAAATCATTGCCAAGACCAATGCCATGATGCTTTCCCCCTATGTTTTCTTCTAGGACTTTTACCGTAGCAGGTCTTATGTTCAAGTCTTTAACACATTTTGAGTTGATTTTATATATAGTGTGAAATAAACATCCAATTTAATTCTTTTGCATGTGGGTATAAAGTTTTACTAGACCATTTTTTTTTCTTGTGGGGGGGTTGGGCTGGATCTTTGCCCCCTTTTTTTTCAAAAACTTTTAAGTTCCTGGTTATATGTGGAGGATGTACAGGTTTGTTGCATAGGTAAACGTGTGTCATGGTGATTTGCTGTACAGATCAACCCATCACCTAGGTATTAAGTCCATCATCCATTAGTTATTCTTCCTGATGCTCTCCCTCCTCCTCCCCCTACTCCCCTGACAGGCCCCAGTGTGTGTTGTTCCCCCCTACCCATGTGTTCATGTGTTCTCATTGTTCAGCTCCCACTTATAAGTGAGGAGATGTGGTGTTAGGTTTTCTGTTCCTGTGTTAGTTTGTTGAGGATAATGGCTTCCAGCTCTATCCATGTCCCTGCAAAGGACATGATCTCTTTCCTTTTTATGGCTGCACAATATTGCATGGTGTAGATGTACCACATTTCTTTTTCCGGTGTATCATTGGTGGGCATTTGGGTTGATTCCATGTCTTTGCTATTGTAAATAGTGCTGAAATGGACATATGTGTACTAG
Source organism: Piliocolobus tephrosceles (assembly GCF_002776525.5). Classification (NCBI taxonomy): domain Eukaryota; kingdom Metazoa; phylum Chordata; class Mammalia; order Primates; family Cercopithecidae; genus Piliocolobus; species Piliocolobus tephrosceles. The sequence continues at coordinate 46,013,552 of NC_045445.1, read as the reverse complement.
CACCATTTGTTGAAGAGACTACCCTTTTCCCCATTGTGCATTTTTGGAACCATCGTTGGAGATTAGATGACTGTATATGTATGGATTTATGATCAAGCTCTCTGTTTTGTTCCATTAGTCTATATGTCTGTCTTTATGACAGTACCATACTGTTTAATCCACTTATATTTATAGTAATTATCTATAGGGAAGGACTTACTATTGCAATTTTGTTACTTGTTTTTTGTTTTGTAGCTTTTTTGTCCCTCCTTTTCTTTCTTTCTCTCTTCCTTTGGGTTTCATTGATTTTTTGGTAGGGACATGCTTTGATTCTTTTCACACATTCTTTTGTGTATCATTTAAAGGGATTTTCTTTGACGTTACCATGGAACTTACAGAAAACATATTATGATTATAACAACCTATTTTAAGCTGAAACAAACTTAAACTTCAATTACATATAATACTTTACTCTTTTATATTATCCACCCCACACTTTATGTTATCGATGTCACAAATTACATTTTTATATTTTGTATCTATTAACATGTTTGTGTAGTTATAGGTATTTTTATACTTTTTTTTTTTTTGAGACAGAGTTTCTCTCTTGTTGCACGGGCTGGAGTGCAATGGCGTGATCTTGGCTCACTGCAACCTCTGCCTCCTGGGTTCAAGAAATTCTCCTGCCTCAACCTCCCGAGCAGCTGGGATTATAGGTGTCCACCACCATGCCTGGCTAATTTCTGTATTTTTAGTAGAGATGGGGTTTCACCATGTTGGCTAGGCTGATCTCAAACTCCTGACCTCGGGGGATCTGCCCGCCTTTGCCTCCCAAAGTGCTGGGATTACAGGCATGAGCTGCCGCACCCAGCCGATTTTTATACTTTTATTTTTTAACTTCTATACTAAAAGTAAAAGTGATTTACCCACCACTATTACAGTGTTACAGTATTCTATATTTTTCTACATATTTACCTTTACCAGTAAGATTTATGCTTTCATGTGACCGTTGAGCATCTTATTATTTCAACTCAAAGGTCTCTCTTTAGCATTTCTTGTAAGGCAGTTCTAGTGGTGAAGAAATTCTTCAGCTTTTGTTCATCTGGGAGTTTTTATTTCTCCTTCATTTTGAAGGCTAATTTTGCTGGATGTAATATTCCTGGTTGGCAGGTGTTTTTTTTTTTTTTTTTTTTTTTCCCCACCCCTTTGTTTTTTCCATTCCCTTTTGTCCTGCAAGGTTTCTGCTGAGAAACTCACAGATCATCTTATGGTGATTTCCTTGTACATGATGAGCTGCTTTTCTTTTGCTACTTTCAAAATTCTTTGTCTTGGACTTTTGACAATCTGATTATAATGTTTCTCAGCGTGGATTTATTTGGGTTCATCCTATATGGAGTCTGTTGGGTTTCTTGAATCCAGATGTCCATTTCCTTTCCCAGATTTGACACATTTAGAGATGTTATTTCTTTAAATAGACTTTCTGTTCGTTTACCCCTTCTCCTTCTTGGAATCCCATAATGCATATATTTGTTTGATGGTGTCCCATACATCCCTTAGGTTTTTTTCACTGTTTTTTGTTCCACTGACTATGTCATTTCAAATAACCTGCCTCTGAGTTCACCAATTCTTTCTTCTGCCCTATTAAGCCTGCTGTTTAACACTTGTCATTTTTTTTTTTTTTCAGTTCAACTGTTATATTCTTCAGCTCCAAATTTCTGTTTGGTTCTTTTTTATGTTTTCTAAATCTTTATTGATATTTGTCGTTTTTTGAACTCATAGATGGCATCTTTATGATGGTTATTTTGACTTCTTTTTCAGGTTATTGATATACCTCTCTTTAGGATTGGTTTCTGGAGATTTATTTTGCTTCTTTGAACCATGTTTCTCTGTTTCTTCATATGTCTCTGACGTTTTTGTTGGGATCTGCACGTTTGAAACATCGGTAACCTCTTTCCGTCATTATGGATTGGCTTTGTACAGAGAAAGACCCTCACCAGTCAGCCTAGCTAGAGATTCTGGGGGCCTTTGAAACCTTTTTGGAGGATACATGACTTCTCTGGGCATGTGTAGGTAACTTCTCAGCTAGAAGCTTACCAGTTTCTTTTACAGGAGCTTATAATCACTTGCTCCCTCTGTGTCTACAACACTGCAAGTTTTCTGGTTCTATATCAGTAAGCCTCCTCTCTCTCTTTTTGTTCTCAGTGGTTATCAGGTATCCAATGTGTGCTAGCTTCCTAAGTCAGTGCCCCAAGTCAGGTGAGACCTATACTAGTACCTTAGGCAGCCTGGTGAAAAGTCAAAATGCTGATGAATATTCCACTTGTTTCCCTCTCTCCTGAGGAAGAAGCCTTAAGTTGTGCATCTCCTCCCAACTGTGCTGAGCTATGCTGACCGCAGCAAATCACCCACCACTTTCCTTTGTTCTCAGCAGCCCCAAGGCAGCCAAAGTATGCTGGTTTTGTTAGTGCTTCCAGTGGGGCAAAATAGAAACCTCTTCCTGGTTCCTTGAGCAGCCCTCCAAAAAGACAGAACATTGAAAACTTTATACAGTCTTTGTTCCCCTCCCCCCCCCCCCCCCCCCCCCGGCCAAAATTGAAGGCTAGGATGTTATTTCCTGGTGCTGAGCTTTGCCAGCTTGGGAGAGGGGCTGATGCAGATAAGGTGAGATTGCCCTTCCTACCCATTTTAATATAGTTATTCTTGACTTTGTGCTTACCTGGGGTATGCAACGTCTTAACTGAATTCTGGAATTCTCATAAAAATATTTTACTCAATATATCATTGTTAAATTGGTCTTCCTGTAGGGGAACAAGGGCTGGAACTTCCTATTCTGTCATCTTGCTCCTATGTCACATATTTCGATATGTTGTATTTTCATTTTTATTCAGTTCAAGGTATTTTTTGTTTGTTTGTTTTTACTTCCCTTGAGACTTCCTCTTTGACCAACGGATTATTTAGAGGTATGTTGTTTAATTTCCAATTGTTTCAAAACTTTCTTGTTTCCTTTCTGTTATTGAGTTCTAGTTTGATTCCATTATAGTGAGAGAAATACTTTGCTATAGAAACCTTACTTCCCTTTAAGTCTCTTTACTTTCTCCCATCTATAATACAATTTTAAAAAATATTTTCCCATATACTTTTAGAATCACATCAGACAATGTTATGACTTTTGCTTTAACTCTCAAATATAATTTAGAAAACTGAAAAAAGAAGCAAAGTCTGTTGTATTTGGTAATATTTTTTACTGTTTCTATTTTTCTTTCTTCCTTCCTGATATCTAAAGATTCCTTCTTTTATCTTTCCTTTCCAATTCACAAATTTCCTTTAGCCATCCGTTCCTTTAGGTATATCTGCTAACAACAAATTCTTAGTGTTTCTTCACCTGAGACTGTCTTGACTTTCTCCTGAAAGATATTTTCACTGGATATGCAACTTTGGGTTGACAGTTCTTTTATCTCAGCATTTGAAAAACGTGCCATTTCCCTTTGGACTCCATGGTTCCTCTTAATAAATCTACTCTCATTAAAAGTGTTTTTCTTCTTTAAGTGAGGTATTTCTTCTCTTTCACTGCTTTTAAGATTTTTTCTTTTTCTTTAGTTTTCAGGAGTTTGATTATGATGTGTCTTACTGTGGATTTCATTGGATTTATCCTATTGGGTTTGCTCAGCTTCTTCAATCTGTAGGCCTATGTCTTTTGCCAAATTGGGGAGATTTTCATATTAATTAGCGCAATTTAGCCATTCCACATGTGTACACATATCAAAACATTGCGTTGTATACCATAAATATATACAATTTTGTCAATTAACAAAATTAATTGATTTTTAAATATTTGGGAGATTTTCACCTATTTTTTTAATACTTCTTTAGCCCCACACTGTTTCTCCTGTCCTCCTGAAGCTCTGATGATATGGATATTTAATGTATTATTAAAGTCCCATGTGTGCCTGAAGTTCTCTTCACCTTTTTCAGTTTATTTTCTCTCTATTGTTCGATCGCATAATTTCTATTGTTTTGTCATCAGTTTCACTGATTCTTTTTTCATTCTCCTTTTTTCTATTCACCCCATTCAGTGAGCATTTCATTTTGGTGATTGTGTTTTACAGTTCTAAAGCTTCCATTTGCTTCTCCTTTATGTCTTTTATTTCTTTGCTGAGACTTTCTTTTTATAAAAAAAATTTGTTTTCAACATGTTTGTAATTGCTTGTTGAAACATTTTTAAGATAATCGGTTTAAAATCCTTGTTGGATTAATTCCAATCTGTGTCATATCAATGTTGGTGTCTGTTGAATGTCTTTTCTCATTCAAGTTGAGATGTACCTGGTTCCTTTTATCATGAGTGATTTTCTATTGTATCTTGGGCATTTTATGAGACTCTGGATTTTATTTTAATCTTCTGTTTTAGTAGGCCTACTCTGACACCATTCTGGTGGGGGAATGGGAGCACAGTGTTATTATTCAGGGAAGGGTGTGAGTCAAGGTTCCTCACTCACCATCTACCATACCCAGGGTAGGGGTAGGGATGCCATTATTACTAGGCAGGAGTGGAATTTCAGGATCCTCACTAGGCCTCCTGTGACACCACTGACACCTCCCTAGGCCTCCATTGACAGGCCTCCACAACCATCATATGCCAGGGGACTCATTACTGCCTGGCAAGGATGAAAGTCCCAGATCTCCATTCAGTCATTTCTGAAACCACCTCAGGGAGAAGTGGATGTGTGACTATTTAAAACCAGTTGAAGTTAGAAATCTAGGCTCTCTACTTGATTTTTGCTGAGGGGAGTGGAGGGAGGAGTGTAGTTTTTTTTTTTTTTTTTTTTTTTTTTTTTTTTTTTTTTTTTTTTTT